>NW_024868284.1:0-171168 GCF_013358625.1 Macadamia integrifolia
ACCCACTGGGCGTTATGTCTAACCGCCACAGTGACCCGACAACCACGACCACTGCTTCCCCCCAAATGATAACCCAACACCTTAACCCCTGTTGGGAAGGGTCGTAGCACGGGATGGTGAAAATCCTAATACCGCATGCTCCTATATGACAATAGTACGATTGTATAGTGCCATCGTGTCCCATTCCACGGGCCACCAATGCACTCGTCTCCAAGCCGACTACGACATCTAGTCTATCAATGTAACATGCACAATGATGTCCACATTCAACATATAAACATCTCATTCAATTGGCATTTGGAAAGTAAACATAGCACACATGCATATCAATGTGAGGAATGACTAATCTACATAGCATATTCATGATGGCATGACTAGACTAGATATAATTAAATGAATTCCAAACAATGCCTTGAAACAAGGCCAAACGTGCTCTCCCCACTTACCTGTAGCGTACAAGGATTTCCGTTCGGTATGGGTGAGATTCGGTGCGAATCGGGTAGGATTTGGTGAACCTAACATAATTGAGCGGGGTTAGTACTTCACCATTTGGAATCAAAATTAACGAGATTTGATGACAAAATCATGTTTAGAACTTCAAAAGAAGGTCACACATCCGATTTGGGTCCAATCGGACGTAAGAATCACCTTCGGGGCCACACGGGTGGGTCAGACAGGTGGGCAGTTTGGCCCACCGATCCTACCCATCGGTTTGGACCGACGGGTAGGGGCCCGCCGGTAGGGCCTGTCGGTTCCACCCGCCGGTTGGCCAGGGGCCCCTGCTAGGACCGACGGGTAGGATGGCCCGCCGATTGTGCCCGAAGGCCCCCCTGCCCTCTCAAGTGGGTGCCCACAGGCGGGTAGGGGCCCACCAGTCTTGGCGGGAAAAATCCTGTTTCTTCCCAACTTCCTCCATTCTTTGGGAATTCAAATGGGGCTTTTCCCAATCCATTCTTCACACCTTCAAGGACTTATAGGATGGTTCTAACCTAGATCTAGGTTAGATTCAAGGAATGAGAAACCATCTTACCTTCTTTGCTCAAGAACAACTTCAGACCCTCCAAATCACTTCAAACCCACAATGCTTCTTCCACCTTGTCAATACCTCTTCAAATCCTTCAAGATCAACACATAAATCATCCATTAAACCTTAGATTCATCATTTCAAAGGGGATTTACAAGATCTCAAGAAACCCTACTCGAATCAAGGGTTTAAGCTTGGGTATGGTGAATGTTCAAAGAACTCGGCTTTGCTTACCTCCAAATGTAGATCTAGAGTTGAAGATCACTCTTCCGGCACCGGAATGGGAAGATCAAGCTTCGGCGCCGCTGAAATCCCTCTTTTCTTCCTCTTCCTTCTCTTCCTTTCTTCTTCCCTTTCTTTTCTCTCTCCTCTTTACTATTCCTCACCAACGTACGGGTGTCATAAATGAAAAGAAAAGAAAATCATAAAGCTATATATATATATATAATTCCTAAATAAGTGAATAGTGCATATGGATGGGTCACTCAGGTGGGTGGGTGCACCCACCTGTCCGCCCACCTGAGGCCAAAACTTAGGATTTTGACAGAGTTCGGGCCTCGGCGCCAACCCCACCCCCGGCATACGAGGTGGTATACATATATACATTAATATACAGATATAATACCTGCTTTATCCGTACATGGCCTTATGGTAGGTGCATGTACAAGGCTTGGGCACTCCTGTCTCTTCTGGCACTGGCTCGGACCTGTCGGGCCAGCCGGTGTTTAAGGTCACCCTTGCCATCATAGCCCATAAGGAACCCGCTCTAACTCCCTCTGGTTCAGTTCCTGCATGGTTAAACTGGGTCAACCGCGAAATCAGACCGGGTTTAAGAAGTAGGGTATTACATTACCCCCCCTTCTGAAAAATTTCATCCTCGAAATTGCCTACCTGGTTGATAAAAAAGATGGGGGTACTTGGCTTGCATTTCATCCTCTACCTCCCAAGATGCTTCTTCAAGTGAGTGATCAGCCCATCGCACCTTTACATAGGGGATGGAGCGGTTGCGAAGGGTTTTCACCTTCCGGTCCAAAATTTCAGCTGGCTGTTCTGTATAGGTCATATCAGCTTCTAGGTACTCTGGTTCCACGGGTAGTACATGAGATGGGTCATGCACGTATCTCTTCAGCATGGATACATGGAATACATTGTGAACATCCCCAAGTGAAGGCAGAGCAAGCATGTAGGCTACTGAGCCAACCCGGGATAAGATCTCAAATGGTCCAATGTATCTTGGGCTCAACTTCCCCTTTCTGTGAAACCTTTGCAACCCTTTAGTAGGAGATATCTTGAGAAATACCTTTTCTCCTGGTTGAAATTCAATGTCTTTTCTGTGGTTGTTCGCATAGCTCTTTTGACGGGACTGAGCTGCTTTAATCCGTTCTCTAATAACGTCGACTTTGTCACAAGTCATCTGTATCATCTCAGGTCCTAAAATTCGACATTCACCTACCTCATCCCAATACAAAGGAGTTCTGCACTTTCTGCCATATAATGCCTCATATGGAGCCATCCCAATTGTAGCTTGGTAACTGTTGTTATATGAAAACTCCATAAGAGGTATATATTCTTCCCAACTGCCACTCATCTCCATTGTACATGCCCTGAGCATGTCCTCTAATATATGTATGGTTCGCTCCGACTGACCATCCGTCTGTGGGTGAAAAGCAGTACTCAAATTCAATTGTGATCCCAAGGCACGCTGTAAGCTTTTCCAAAATCTGGAAGTGAACCTTGGGTCCCTATCTGAAACAATGCTCACTGGCACTCCATGTAAGCGCACTATGTTGTCCATGTAAAGTTGTGCTAGTTTGGCCATGGAGAACTTGGTCTTGATGGGAATGAAATGAGCAGTCTTGGTAAGCCGATCCACGATCACCCATATCACGTCCATTCCCTTAGGTGTACTTGGTAGTCCGATGATAAATTCCATTGTAATCCTTTCCCACTTCCATTCTGATACTGGGAGTGGCTGAAGAGTACCATAAGGTCGATGCCTCTCAGCTTTTACTTTCTGGCAGGTAAGACAAGTCGCCACATACAAAGCTATGGTGACTTTCATGCTTGGCCACCAGTTACTTTGTTTGAGGTCTTTGTACATCTTGGTACTTCCTGGGTGAAGTGAGTACTCGGAGCTATGTGCTTCTCGCACTATCTTGTCTTGTATATCCAAATCATCGGGTACACACAATCTGTCTCGAAACATCAATGCCCCATCACTGGCTAGAGCAAAATTTGGGTCGTTCATTGTTTGATCTTGAACCTTAACTCTGATCCATTGCAATTCTGGATCCAAAGGTTGCTTCATTATTACCTCTTGCCTAATTGCCGGATGCACCTGTAGAGCCGTCAAGGATACAGTCAACCATTTAAGGTTTTCTGGTTGAGGTTCACGCTCTAAGGTTGCCCTTTCATAGAAGAGGGTTTCATCCATTAGCATCGCCTCTTACACGAGTGGGGGGCTGACTGCTAAGTATGAGAACGACACAGTCTATGTCTTCTGACTCAATGCATCTGCCACTACATTAGCCTTGCCGGGATGATACTGAATGTCGCAGTCATAATCCTTCATGAGTTCAAGCCATCTCCTCTGTCTCATGTTCAGATCCTTCTGGGTGAAGAAGTACTTCAGGCTTTTGTGATCACTGTGTATCTCACACTTCTCCCCATACAAATAATGTCGCCAGATCTTAAGGGCAAAAATGACTGCAGCTAGTTCTAAGTCATGAGTGGGGTAATTCTTCTCATACTCCTTTAATTGTCAGGATGCATACGCTATTACCTTACCGTGTTGCATGAGAACACAACCCAAACCAACTTTGGAAGCATCGGTATAGACTGTCATTCCACCTGTGCCTTCAGGAATAGTCAGCACAGGGGCAGTCACCAACCTTTCTTTCAATTCCTGGAAGCTCTTCTCACATTCCTCTGCCCAGTCGAATTTCACACCCTTTTTAGTCAACTTGGTCATTGGTGCTAAGATCCGAGCAAAATTCTCGATGAAGCGCCGGTAATATCCAGCCAAACCCAAGAAGCTTCTAATTTCAGTAACATTCTTGGGGCTTTCCCATTCTACTACTGCTTTCACCTTAGCAGGATCTACCTCGATTCCGGCTTTAGACACTACGTGCCCCAGGAATCCAACTTGTTCAAGCCAGAATTCACACTTGCTGTACTTGGCAAACAACTGTTGATCTCTCAACCTCTGTAACACCATTCTCAAGTGTTGAGTGTGCTCCTCTTCGGCCTTGGAGTAGATCAAGATGTCGTCAATAAAAACAATTACCCATTTATCGAGCACATCCTGAAATACTCGATTCATTAGATCCATGAATGCTGTCGGTGCATTGGTTAACCCAAAAGATAACACTAGGAACTCATAGTGACCGTATCGAGTCCTAAATGTTGTTTTGGGTATACCACTGCCCTTTATCTTGAGCTGATAATAGCCGGACCGAAGGTCTATCTTTGAAAATACTCTGGCTCCTTGCAACTGATCAAATAAATCATCAATACGTGGCAATGGGTACCGGTTCTTAATGGTTAACTTATTTAACTCCCGGTAATCGATGCACATACGCAAACTGCCATCTTTCTTCTTGACAAACAACACTGGGGCACCCCAAGGTGAAACACTTGGGTGAATAAACCCCTTTTCCAATAGTTCCTGCAACTGCATCTGCAACTCCTTCAATTCAGCTGGTGCCATCCTGTATGGAGCCTTAGATACTGGAGCTGCTCCAGAAGTCAAATCTATGGCAAACTCCAACTCTCTATCAGGTGGTAAGTGCATCAGATCATCGGGGAAAACGTCGGGAAACTCTTTAACCACCTTTACCTCTTCTAGAGGTGTAATCCTTGCATCAACATCAAGTACCGATGCTAAGTAACCCTGACATCCCTTTTCTAGCAATTTTACCGCTTGAAGAGCGGAGACAAGGACCTTCTTCACTCGTTTCATTGTATCTGCTCGGTATACCAATTCTTTCCCTTCGTCATCTGTCACCCTAATCAGCTTTTCAGCACAGATCACATTAGCTCGATGAGCCGACAACCAATCCATACCCAATATAACATCAAAATTCTGCATATTAAACTTAATGAGTTGTGCATCAAGGTTCTTCCCACTAATTTCCACTGGGCACGGCCCATATACCTCCTTCAACTGTACAACTTTACCCGTAGGCATACTAACAATCATCCCGTGTTCTAGGATCCTGGGTGACATCCCAAGTTTCTCTACAAATCTCTTAGATGCGAATGAATGAGTAGCTCTTGAATCAAATAGAACGTAGACTGGTATACCTGATATAGGTAGGATACCTAGTGTAACAATGCATATAATTTCAGTAGGCCATCAATATTAATCATAATAAATTTCTTAATTTAAAATGTACCTGCCACTACTTCTGTGCTGGCCTCAGCTTCCTCGGCTGACAGAGCATACATCATTCCCTGCGGTTGATTTCCCCGAGCTAAGGGAGGTCGGTACGCAGAGGGCTGACTGGAGGGCAAGGCTGGTCTGGCCCGACAGTCTTTCGCATAATGCCCATATGAATGGCAGTTGAAGCAATGAATCCAAGACGTTGGAACTGGGGCGGGGCCCCTCTGCACTTGACCCGTTGCAGATGGAGGTCGAGGTGGCCTTGGAGCTGTAGGTGCCACACTAGTGTTCGGGCGAATAGAGGTGGAACCCGAACCACCAACTGGTCTAGGAGGGTAGCCAGATGGCCTATAGGGCCGCCTATACATAGGCCCAGAACTGTATGATCTGCGGTATGCCTTGGACGAATTTTCCATATCCGGGAATGGATTTGTTCTCTTCCACAGCCCAGGGGTGAGGGACTGTTCTCCCTTTTGCTTATCCTCCATGGTCTTGGCCTTCTGCACAATCTGGCCATATTCGGTCAAATCCAAAACCTCAAGTACAGACCCAATAGATGCTTTCAGGCCTTTTAGGAACCTCGCTGCCTTCTCTTCAGCTGTCCTCATATGCCTTGGGGCAAAATGGAACAAACTCTCAAATTGTTGTTGGTACTCAAGGACAGTCTTACCTCCTTGAGTTAAGGCCATGAACTCAGTCTCCTTGCGATCCCTGAAGCTGCGCAGATAATGATTGTCCAAGAACAACTCCTTGAACTGCTCCCAAGTGGGTTCTGGATGGGCCGCCAATAATATGGGCTTGGAGACTTGCCACCAAGAATTTGCCTCTTTCTTGAGTTGCAACCTAGCACAAATGAGTTTTTGTGCATCCGTGCACTCAAGCACCTCAAATATCTTCTCTAATTCTTGGATCCATTGGTCCGGTTCCAGAGG
Organism: Macadamia integrifolia; assembly: GCF_013358625.1. Classification (NCBI taxonomy): domain Eukaryota; kingdom Viridiplantae; phylum Streptophyta; class Magnoliopsida; order Proteales; family Proteaceae; genus Macadamia; species Macadamia integrifolia. The sequence continues at coordinate 6,341 of NW_024868284.1, forward strand.
ATCACTCCCCACCTTAGAGAATATAGGTGATAAGTTCCTCTTGAATGACTCCACTACCCTTGACGTATTACTCGTCGCTGGGAAGTTAGGAGCATAAGCAGGTTAGTAGGAGTATGGAGGAGGCATCCCATACTGAGGAACACCGAATGGTGGGATTGGAGGTGTACCTCCCACTTGTGGTCCTGTTCCCAACCCTACAGGCGGGTCCTGTGGAGTGAGTACCCGGGGAGGTTGACCCGGTTGAGAAAAGTCCAACTGTTGCTGGATAGCAGTCATAAATGCTTGCTGTTGCTGAAGCATTTGTTGCTGAAAAGCTTGTTGGGACTGCTGAATTATAATAGCAACATCTCCCGGTGTAATGACCGGTGGAGGGTTCGGGAGCACAGTCATATGTGGGTCCCCATGTGCCTCACCCTGACCAAGGGTCTCTGGAGGTAGTGGAGGTGAGGTTTGCCCCACAGAGCGGGACCTCCTGGGATTTTGTGGTCGACCGACCGGACGAGGACCCCGCGAGGTACCTCGAGCATTACTACCAGATCTAGTACGTACCATCGTATCCTTGTACTTGGAACATATCACACACCATATTGGTTAAACACCGGAGAATTGATTTCGGCACACAATTATATGCCATCACATAAGGTATTGTAGTGTATGATAGTCCACAATAAATTGTAACTTAATTTCCAAGATACAGGGCCAATGCCCCAACAGGTACGTCAATGGTCCCACTTGACCATAACACATTAATATAGGAATAATATCAATAGTGAGAAACAATGTAATCATGCTAGGAGGAGAGAAGGGAAATTTTTTTTTTCAAAATTTCCCAATTTTCACAACCGGTGGGCTGCACCGGCGGGTAGGGGCCCATCGGTCGAGCCCGCCGGTCCTAGTGCCTCAAACCGGCAGGTAGCACCGGCGGGTAGGGGCCCGCCGGTCAGACCCACCGATCCTGCCCGTGTAAAAACACGAACAGGGCCCTACAGACCCTGTTCTGTCTTGTCTCTTTCCCCAACTCCTTTCTCTCACTCCCTTTCTTCCTTGGGCGATCTTGGAGGTCTCCTCGGTGCTTCTACTCGAGAGTCTACTCATCAACTCGGTGCTTTCAAGAAGGTTTAACTCTCCCTTTTCCTTAAGTAAGTTTCTTCTTCTCTTTTCTCAGAATTTCCCTTTTGGGGTAAAATGCATGTGTAAGCTTTACTTTAGGTTTTCTTTCCATATTTTTCTCCATAGAATAGCATTTACATTTGATTGTGATGTTTCTACTGTGGTCGTTTGTAGTTTATTTGGATTTTATCCCTTCATTTGGAGAAAACCCCAAATCGTGCCTTAGGTTTCCAAATTTGGGGATTTCTTAAATTTTTTGATCCTTTTCTTCAATTGATGACTCCTTTGTGATGCATTTCACTTGTTTTGTGCTTGATATGCTATAGATTTCATGAATTGTCCATTGTGCTTGGAATCCCCATGTATTCCCATGAAAAACCCCTCTTTTTGTATTGGTTTCCTTGATCTTCATCACCTACTTGTATTCATGGAACTCCATAGTCTATTTGGGTATGTTCTTGCACTTTCATGATCCCGCTACTATGGCATTTCGTCTTAGTCCTATGGATTTCCGGTTGTTCTCCATTATGTTTGAATTTACGCATTGGAATTGAATCCCCTCGTGTTATTTATGCTCTTTGCTATCATTTTTACTGTTTTGGCATGTTTCTCTGCGTCGTCACCTACCGTGCATCATGTCCATAGGTTCTCTGCTTGTCGCTTTCTCCATTTTGCAAGAATTTGGGTTTTGGGTTTCCCCTCTTTTTCTGCTGTCATTTCCTTTTCTTTACTTACCCCACTTTCTTTTCTTCTTGCCAGGATGTCATCTCGCACCGGCAAAGGACCATCTTCCTCTGGCGGACGACGTAAGACCACCGCTACTAAGCGGAAGAGTGCAGAGACTAGCTCCTCAGCCCCTCGCATAGGGAGACCTGGACCTGCCCGGTCTGACCCTACAGACTATGATGAGGAGCACTTCCTTAGTGCAGAGGCAGCAGCCAATTGGCCGATCTTCCTGAAGAGGTCAGTGATGATGGAGAAGACCGTGGTAGTCGACGACTTCCACAAGGCTCGGCTTTAGGAGAGGTTCTCAGCATTGGGCTGGGATTCTATCCTTCACGTAGACCGACCATGCTACGAGCAGCTAGTCCGTCGGTTCTACTGTAACTTGGAGGTGTCGTATCCGTACGGGGAGTTCACCATTAGAAGCTTGGCGAAGGGGGTAGACATCCAGTTGACGGTGGGTACCTTGGCCAGCATCCTGGGTATATCGACAGCTGGGCACCGATATTACAGTCCTCCCAGGAGTAAGCCACTGGGACCGTTCATGAGCCTGGAGACGCCGGACTTCATCTACGAGACTATCTGCGGCAGTAGCACCCATCCGGAGTCCGAGACGTCTTTCTACCCTGAGGTTCGTCTATTTGCCCAGTTGGTCCAGTTCAATCTGCTCCCCAGAGGAGGTCATCGGAACCAGGTGGGTTTTATGGCGGCTTTCATTGCGTTCTGCATTTACACGGCTGCAGAGGGAGGTGTCTAGCACTTGTGCCTCCCCTACATCATTCTCAGAATGATGGAGCACCACACTTTCCACCTTAGGATGGAGGATTCCCCTATGGCAGGATCCTCACTAGGATCTTCGAGTTCTTCGGGGTGGACTTGAGCGGCGAGGAGGGGAAGACTCCGGCTGATAGGTTTAACCGGAGTAACCTCCTGAGGATGGGTCTCCACATCCTCATGGATTCACCTCCGAGAGCAGGAGCTCAGAGAGGTAGGGGTAGGAGGGCTACCCCTATGGAGGATGTCCTCATGGAGGAGGAGTCCAGTGAGGAGGATGAGGACTATGTTCCTCAGGATGAGGGGGATGATCTGGTGGATGATGGCATCCCTGAGGAGGCACCTCAGGAGTCGAGAGGTCCTGGTCCTAGTTCCTCCAGAGATGCAACCTCACCGCATAGAGCCCCACCACCTGGGAGTGGTGCATACGACTTCGAGGGCATGATGTCCTCCATACGGGCCTTGCAGGATGGCCAGGTTCAGCTACTGAGACGGCTGGACGAGAGTGCCTCCAGGGAGGAACGCATCCTGGAGAGGCAGGCCACCTTGGAGGATTCCTTCCTCAGGCTGGGTCAAGACTTGGACACCATGGCCAATGCTATCTCAGCAGATTTTGGATGGCTTTGGAGGGAGGTACAACTGGTGAACGCGAGGTTTGACTATTACGATCACCGCCTCAACGTCAACTCTAGGCCTCCGACGAACGTGGTGATCATCGATGATGACGACGACGACCAGTGAGGGCTTGGCTCACCCACACCAGCTGTTTATCCTTTTTTTTTTTGTAGACCTTATTGTATACTTTATTTGCGTTGTAACTGGATTCATTTATGGAATAATATATTTTTGGATAGTGGATTTTGTGGTGAATTCATATGTGGAGTACTTGAGTGGTTTGGTTGTGGTGTATTTTTCTACTTTTGATCATTGTTATTTCATATAGTCTGTTGTTTATCAGGTATTTGTGTAAAATTTTTGGAAATCCCATTTTACGCCGTTATGCTGTCGAAATTTCGTCAAAGTAGTACTCTATAGGTTATATCACCAACCTAATTACATTTTATCTATACTCACGCATGCCATGAATGCAACATATAATGCAACCCTTTTTAATACTCCATTCTTTGGCTTTTACTCTTTAAAACTTTTATATTAACCCAACCCCATTTCCCTATTATAGAGTTTATGGGATTCTAATGGTATGCTGTGAGTGAAGCAGAGCATCACGCTCTGATACTACCGTTTGTCACACCCCCGTTCTCACAGAACCAGGCCGGTGATCAGGTTAACACCAGTTAACCCAAACCTGCCAGGATCATCAGATATTGTATTCCACCACAGCATACACACAACTAATATAAACTCATCAGATCAGTGGAATACTAAGTTTTACCTGTGAATAATCCCATATACTTGATACCCGAATTGTGATACAATTATTATATACATGTGGGCCCGAAGGCATGATATTTACACAATAAAAATAAGATTCAAATGTCAAGTACATAAAGGAATCCACCAAAACAATCAGAGTACACAGCTCGACTCGGTATCCAGGCTAGAGCTCAGCTCGGCATCAAGGGTTGAGCCCAGCTCGGCATCACGTAGTAGAGCTCAGCTCGGCCTCAGAAGTGGAGCTCAGCACAGCCTCAAAGGTGGAGCTCAGCTCGGCCTCAGAACTGCTGTCCCGCAGCACAACTCTCGCACGAGCAGTCAGTGTCGTGCTCTAACTCCTCAGGGGTCCACCAGTCCTCTTCAGGAAACTCGACTATGGGACCCACCCCATGCTTCTCAGATGTATGACCTGTAAAATCATCCAAAAAGGGGTGTATACGTGGGATGAACTCACTAGCTCAGTAAGTGGTAAGTTGGACCACACAGCAGTCCACACATCATAACACATCATATGCACTACATGCCTTGCTATACATTTTAAATCACATCCACCTAAACAACATTACTAAGTCCTTGGTTTTAGTGCTACTACAACCACAGTGCGCGTATATTCCGGGTACGAGCCGCGAACTCCCTCCCACGATACGCCCATAGGGCTATTGGAGAAGGCCCACCGTGAGTACTCGAAAAAGTAAAGACAATGCCGTCCACCGGCTCTCAACAGAAATGTAAATGACTGAAAATAAAGGTGCTGACTCTAGCAATTTAAAAGCAGTACGATTGGCCCTCTTGAATGTACCACTGGGGTTGTCGACTGTCCTACATGACCCGTCGGGCGTTATGTCTAACCGCCACAGTGACCCGACGACCGCGACCACTGCTTCCCCCCAAATGATAACCCAACACCTTAACCCCTATTGGGAAGGGTCGTAGCACGGGATGGTGAAAATCCTAATACCGCATGCTCCTATATGACAATAGTACGATTGCATAGTGCCTCCGTGTCCCATTCCACAGGCCACTAATGCACTCATCTCCAAGCCGACTACGGCATCTAGTCTATCAATGCAACATGCACAATGATGTCCACATTCAACATATAAACATCTCATTCAATTGGCATTTGGAAAGTAAACATAGCACATATGCACATCAATGTGTGGGATGACTAGACTACATAGCATATTCATGATGGCATGACTAGACTAGATATATTTAAATGAATACCAAACAATGCCTTGAAACAAGGCCAAACGTCCTCTCCCCACTTACTTGTAGTGTACAAGAATTCCCGTTCGGTACGGGTGAGATCCGGTGCGAATCGGGTAGGATTTGGTGAACCTAACATAATTGAGCGGGGTTAGTACTTCACCATTTTAGGATCAAAATTAACGAGATTTGATGACAAAATCATGTTTAGAACGTCAAAAGAAGGTCACACGTCCGATTTGGGTCCAATCGGACGTAAGAATCACCTTCGGGGCCACACGGGTGGGTCAGACAGGTGGGAAGTCTGGCCCACCGGTCCTACCCACCGGTTTGGACCGGCGGGTAGGGGCCAGCCGGTTCCACCCGTCGGTTGGGCCAGGGACCCCTGCTAGGACTGGCGGGTAGGATGGCCTGCCGGTTGGGCCCGCCGGTTGTGCCCGAAGGCCCCCCTGCCTCTCAAGTGGGTGCCCACAGGCGGGTAGGGGCCCACCGGTTGCACCCACCGGTCTTGGCGGGAAAAACCCTGTTTCTTTCCAACTTCCTCCATTCTTTGGGGATTCAAATGGGGCTTTTCCCAATCCATTCTTCACACCTTCAAGGTCTTATAGGATGGTTCTAACCTAGATCTAGGTTAGATTCAAGGAATGGGAAACCATCTTACCTTCTTTGCTCAAGAACAACTTCAAACCCTCCAAATCACTTCAAACCCACAATGCTTCTTCCACCTTGTCAATACCTCTTCAAATCCTTCAAGATCAACACATAAATCATCCATTAAACCTTAGATTCATCATTTCAAAGGGGATTTACAAGATCTTAAGAAACCCTACTCGAATCAAGGGTTTAAGCTTGGGTATGGTGAATGTTCAAAGAACTCGACTTTGCTTACCTCCAAATGTAGATCTAGAGTTGAAGATCACTCTTCCGGCGCCGAAATGGGAAGATCAAGCTTCGGCGCCGCTGAAATCCCTCTTTTCTTCCTCTTCCTTCTCTTCCTTTCTTCTTCCCTTTCTTTTCTCTCTCCTCTTTACTCTTCTCACCAACGTACGGGTGTCATAAATGAAAAGAAAATAAAGTCATAAATGTTATATATATATATAATTCCTAAATAAGTGAATAGTGCACACGGATGGGTCACTCAGGTGGGTGGGTGCACCCACCTGTCCGCCCACCTGAGGGCCAAAACTTAGGATTTTGACAGAGTTCGGGCCTCGGCGCGAACCCCACCCCTGGCATACGATGTAGCATACGTATATATCTTAAAATACGGATATAATACCTGCTTTATCCGTACATGGCCTTATGGTAGGTGCATGTACAAGGCTTGGGCACTCCCGTCTCTTCTGGCACTGGCTCGGACCTGTCGGGCCAGTCGGTGTTTAAGGTCACCCTTGCCATCATAGCCGATAAGGAACCCGCTCTAACTCCCTCTGGTTCGGTTCCTGCATGGTTAAATCAGGTCAACCGCGAAATCAGACCGGGTTTAAAAAGTAGGGTATTGCACTTGCCACCCAGGGGAAGAAGGGAAGCTGCATATAGAGGTCGTGGAGGGCTATTGTGAGGGCTACACAGGAAGATAGAGTAATGGAGAATGATGGAGGGGCTAGTGAAGATCTTGATCGAGGTCCCGTTAATCCTGTTCGAGGCCTCGCTAATCCTGTTCCTAATTGTTCCTATGCTAAAGCAGTTGAAATGCTTCTTGGGCAGCGATTCATTCCCTCCCTAAAGCAATCCAAGCTGGAAATATTAGGAGAATCATGATCCCTCAAGGAGACTACTAGTCCAAGTGGCAAAATTTTTGATTTGCTCTTATTGGAAGGGTTAACTTCCGATTGATTTTTTTGGATGCTCTGTGACAAAAGGCTGCAGAAAAATTGAATCTGAGTTAGGAAGTGGTGATGCATCCTCTTGGCAAAGAATATGCTATCTTTCAATTCAATTGCGAAGGAGACAAGATGCCTATATGGAGGAGGAGCCCAATGAAGATAGGTGAGCAGCTAATCCGTTTCCAGCATTGGAAGCCGGATTTCAACATCCATGAGAAGCATGTTTGGACCAAGCTTGTTTAGATCCGCTTCCCGAATCTCCCCCTGGAATATTTTAATGAGAATGTCCCCCTTTCAATCGCGAAAGAGGTCAGGCATCCTGTTGCCTTGGATCGCCATACTAACCAAGGTTTGATGGGTTATTTTGTAAGACTCCTCGTAGAAGTGGATGCTACTAAAATGGCATCGCTTATTGAAGAGGTATAAGTAGAGAGGATGGAGCCTGGCACAACCACCATCTTCCTTCCTAGGCAAAAGGTGCTGTACGAGGATGGAATTGCTCATTGCGTTTACTATAAAAGGTTGGGGCATAACATCAGAGATTGCAGGTCAAAGAAACATCATGATGATAGGCAAGCTGCCATGGAAACTCCGGTATACCTGGGGCAGTCTATGTTGATGATGGATTCGACTCGGGGTGAGTCAACTCACAGGAGAAGCGAGTGCATGAAGGAGTGCCAAACGTGGCAGTCAATGCCATTTCTGATTCTCCTCCCTTAAATGTCTCATTATCATCCAATTAGGGACGTTCATATATGGAAGGCAATATACAGGTTGTTTTGGACTCCTTGCCATCCAATTTAAATTTAAATTTGAATTCTACTTATTTGGAAACTCTAGACGTTCAAGATAAGGAGTTATCTCCGAATAACAATCTTCCTATTATAAAGGAAGGTGAGGTGGTCAGTTTTGACAGTGGGTCTAGGTTGGATTCCGACCCAAAGAGCACCAACCCATTTGAAATTGAGGAGGAAGTCCAAATTGCCCAAGTTGAATCGGCTTCTCTCATGAGGCCTGACCATCCAAGGAGAGAAGTTGTTGGCAAAGGCAGGGACGGTGGTGGTGTCCAGCTTTCATGAGGTGGTCGCATTGTTCACTCTCTTCATAGTAAAGGTGACTCTCAGATTTCAAGCTTCCCAGATACAGATTTGGTAAACGGTCGAGTAGCTTTGAATTTTTAGGAGGTCGCAGCTGTTGACAGAGCAATTGCTACTCATGAAAAAGGGCTTGATGGCGCCCACAAAGGAGGGAAGAAGAACAAAAGAAAGGTGGGTCAGACCAACAAGTCTGACAAAGTTCGACATTAACCCCATTCCTTATGAAAGTTTTTTTTCTGATATATTAGAGGAGTGAGGAAGGCCACTGGTTTAAAGGCCTTGAAGACTATGTTGCGGGATCATTCTCCAGACATCATATGTGTTGCTGAACTAATGGTTCATCCCTATAAGTTCCCCTCTCTTATGGTTAATAAGCTGGGATTTTCTGTTAATTTCATTCACAACCATCGGTTGGACAAAGTCCCAACCTATGGGTTCTTTGGAAGCAAGAAATATCTTGTCCATCTGTGATCTTTATGTCGGACTAGCAGATATTAGTAGTAGTAGACTGGGTTGGTGCCAAGGTGGGTCTATCCTTTGTCCACGTCAGTAGCTTCAAAGCCATGAGAAAAGATTTGTTGATTGATTTGGGTCTCGTAGGATTGACCACAATCCCTTGGTCTGTTATAGGGGTTTTTAATGCCACCTTATTCTCTCATGAGAAAACGGGTCATAGTCGATTCAATCTAGCTTCGGCGGTAGAATTTTAGGCAATGGTTGACTCTTGCATGCTTATTTCTATCCCCTCTCAGGGGAGAAAATTTACCTGGACAAATAACCATAGAAGGGGTCATGTGGCCACCGTGTTTGATCGCAATTTTTGTATTGAGAAGTGGCTTGATTTCTTCAAGAACATATCGCAAAGAGTTCTTGAATCTACTATGTCCGATCATGCCCCTCTCCTTGTGACTTATGATGTTGTCCCTAAGCTGTCAAACATCCCTTTTAGATTCCACAACTTCTGAATGGAGGATGATAGTTTTTCTTCTATTATTAAAGAGGCATGGGGTATAAGATCTTATGGTAATCCTATTTTCACTCTTTGTCAGAAGCTGAAACAAGTTAAATTATTCTTGAAGCCATGGGTTAGGCAAACCTTTCCAAATCTTGATATTGAGGTAGAGAAATCTTCCAAATATTTCTGAAGAGTTATTTGCCAAAGAGGCTGATGCTAAGACAACCTTCCTTAAGGCCTCTCAAATGCAAGCCCAACTATGATCTGATAAAGCAAAGTAGAAATGGATGAAGGATGGAGATCGGAATTCTAAGTTTTCCATCTTTCTCTGAAAATGAGAAGGTCATGAAATCTGATTATCTCTCTGAAGAAAGATGATGGAACATGGGTTTCTGACCACCAACCTTTGACATCGTATGTCTCTGAATTTTAGGAATCCTTCCATGGATCAGATGATGTGACTTCACATTGGAATCTTCTCGACTGCATTCCTTTGGAGTTACGAGACAATTATAATAAGGTCCTTGATGTCATACCTTCTAAGGAGGAAATCAAAACCGTTGTTTGGGACTTGGATCCAAATAGCTCCCGTGCCCCAAATGGGTTCTCAGGTATTTTTTTCAGACGAGTTTGGGATATTGTTAAGCATGATTTCTGTAGAGCTATTATTCATTTCTTCAGGGTGGGAAAAATTCCTTTGGGGGTTAACAACTGCTTTGCCACTCTAATTCCCAAAGTTTTAGGCGCTACTTCTCTCAGAATTTTCTGTCCAATCTGTATAGGTAAATTTTTTACAAAAGTCATTTCTAAAATCTTATCTTCAAAATTTCTTGTTTTCTTCCCTATCTTATCTCTGAGGAGCATGGAGCCTTCCAGAGAGGTAAAATAATTTCTTCAAACATTAGCCTTGCCTCTGAACTTGCAAATCTAATGCATCCTTCAGTGAGGGGGAGGCTGTATGGGAATTAAATTAGATGTCCAGAAGGCCTTTGACACTCTTCATTAGGATTTTCTTTTCGCCACCTTAAAAAAATTTGGCTTCTCTTATACTTGGATTTCATAGATTCATGAAATTCTTTCTTCCTTTAGAATCTCAATCTTGGTGAATGGTGGTCTAGTGGGGTATTTTAGGGTTGCTCGTGGTCTGCGCCAAGGAGACCCAATTTCTCCCATTCTTTTTATCTTGGCCGAGAAGGTTTTATGTAGAGGTATGAAATTCTTATCTGAGAAGGGTAATTTGAAACTTCTTCCAGGGCCAAGAGGCACAATTGTTCCATCTCACTTATTAGTTTCTAATGACATCTTTGTGTTCATGAATGCCTTAGCTTCCTATGTAAGGAATCTTCAAAACTTTCTTCTCAGGTATCAGGAATTTCCTGTAGCTTCCTATGTTAGGAATCTTCAAAACTTTCTTCTCAGGTATCAGGAATTTCCTGGTCAACTTATTAACCTTTAGAAGAGTAAGCTTTTCTTTGGAAAGGTAGCTCCTCATAGGAAGCATTTCATATTAGAGACATTGGGCATCCCTATATCTAAACTTCCCACTAAATATTTAGGAGTTGAGATGTTCAAAGGAAGGGTCTCCAACAACTGCCTTCTTCCAATGATGGATAAAAGAAAAGAAAAGCTTGTAGGATGGAAGGGGAAGCTTTTGTCCTTGGTGGGAAGAGTTGAGTTGGTAAGATCAGTAATCTCTGGAATTCCCATTCACAACTTTGTTGTTTATTGGTGGCCTTAATCTACCATTAAAACAGTAGAACGATGGATGCAGATTTTTATCTGGTCTGGTGATGTTAACAAATAAAAGAAAGTTGTAGTCAAGTGGGAGAATGCTTGCAAGCCAAAACAGGAAGGAGGCCTTGGCATAAGGAAGCTGTGAGACGTTAACTCTGCTTGCTTATGCAAACTAGCTTGGCAAATCAAGCATGAAGATACAATTATGAGCTCTATTTTTAGAGTAAGATTTATAAATGCAGATGGCTCACTCAAGTCTAGCTATCTTTCTTTCTCGATTTGTCCAAGTTTGAAGAAAGTATGGAACATCATTTCAAGTCTCGAACGGTGGACTATTGGAAATGGGAGAAAGATAAACTTCTGACATGATGATGGCTGGATGAGACTTCTCTTACTGAGGGTTCAGGGTTGGATCCAAATGTTTTCAAGGGGACACACACTAAAGTTGTAGAATTCATTAAAACAGATAGATGGGTTATTCCAACAACAAGATCAACTTTTCTAAAGGAAGCTTTTCCAGAGCCTCTCAGATAGTGATCTCAGATCTCGAGGATGCTTGTCATTGGACTCTTACTCCCTCGGGTATTTCTTCAATTAATTCTGCATGGGACTGCATCAGGACGAAGCATCCTATCATCCCTTGGTTCTCTAATGTATGAAAATCCCCCATTCAGCCACGATAGGCAGCTTTTGGTTGGAGGCTCTGTCATAAAAGCCTTCCAACTGATGAAGCTATGAGAAAATGTGGTGTTCATATACCTTCAAAATGAGAGCTTTGTGGAATGGCTGAATAAACATTGGTGCACCTATTCTTAAATTGCAGATTTTCTTCTCAAATATGGAGCCTCTTTTGCTCGTTATTTAATACGGCTTCGCCCTTTTTCTTCAACATGGAAGATAAGCTGAAATGGTGGAAAGAGAAAGCTCGATCCATTTCTTTCAGAAGACTATGGAACTGTGGTGCTTTCTTAGTCCCTTATCACTTGTGGTTGGAGAGAAATTCCAGGCATCACGATGGGTCTCCAAAGCCTTTCAACCATTGCTTGCAAATGATAAAGGGTGATTTTCGTTCTATCTCTTTAGTACACATCGAATATACATCCACTATTGCTGACCTGCTGTGTGCTAAAAAGATTGGGATTCCCATCCATCCGGGTAAGAAAAGAGAGCCTAAGAAAATTTATTGGTGCCCTCCTTTTTAGGATGGATAAAATTAAATACCGATGGCTCCTCCTTAGGAAATCTAGGGAAGGCTGGCGTAGGAGGTGTTTTTAGGGATGAAAATGCTCACGTTATTCTGAACTTCCGAGAAGTCATATGAATAACTTCGAACTTTCAAGCAGAAATTTAGGCAGTGATTTTTGGTTTTGAATATGCTAGAATCATTAAGGTGCAGAAGCTTTGGATCGAATGCGACTCTGTGGCGGTGGTCATCCATCTTTCCAGAAGTTTTGTTCCATGGTCTATATATCAAAGATGGAGAAATCTCAGGCCTTACTTAAGCTCTATTAATTGGAAGATTACTCACTGCCATTGAGAGATCAACTTAGTTTCTGATTTTTTGGTAAAAACGGCAGCAAAATATGATGCTACTTATCCAGTGTTTGTGTGGTCCCCTTTGATGTCTATGTAGGTGGAGATGGATGCAAATAAACGTCCCTGATTCAGATTCATGTAGCTATGCGCTTTTTTTCCTTATGAGGTTTGGTTCATTTTTGTGATTTTCCTGTTGATGGCAATGCCAAAGGTGAGACTATTGCGTAAGGTTTCATTCCTTTTTATTTGTTGGTATTTTCCTCCATTGTATTATATTTTTCATTTTTAATATAATACGAATCTTTTAGCGAAAAAATATAGAGGTCGTGGAGGTGGTGTTTCTTTGAGAGGAGGTTGGACTGCTTTGACCCCTCGTTCTCTACCAGGCGACATGGATTCTCAGCTCTCTAGCTTCCCTTCGTCTGATATGAAGGATGGATGGCTGCTATGCATTGTCAGGAGGTCAAGAAGATTGACAATGTTCTCTATGCTCATGAGAAAGGAGGGACTGGTCCTTCTAGAGGAGGAAAACAAAAAAAGAGGAAAGGAGGCTAGACTCCAAGTTTTGGCGGTGCCAATTAATAATCTGTTTCCGATGAGAGTTTTTTTTTTTTTTTGGAACATTAGAGGCATGAAGAAGGTTTCTAGTATTAAAGCCTTGTCATCTATCATTAGAGAGCATTCTCCTGATGTAGTTTGCGTGGCTAAGCCTATGATTGATGTAATTAAATTCCCCTTCTTGTTTTTAAACAAATTGGGGTTTGAGCCTAATTTTATTCATAATTTTTGAGTGGATAAGGTCCCTAATCTCTGTGGGTGATATGAAAGCATGGAACGGCTTGCCCTTTAGTTATTTCTATGTCTAACCAGTAAATCACCATGGTTGTTGATTGGATTAGTAGAAAAATCGGCGTCTCTTTCATTCATGCTAGTTGTCTTAAGGTGATGTGCAAGGATCTTTAGATTGACCTAGGGATGGTGGGTCTTTCCACTATTCCTTGGTCTGTTATTGGAGACTTTAATGCAACTTTGCTTTCAAATGAAAAGAGGGGTCCAAGAAGATTTAAGACTTTTGCGGCAGAATTCCAGGCTTTGATGGACTTATGGCAATTAATTTTGGTTCTCTCTCAAGGAAATAAATTTACTTAGATAAACAATCACAGGAAAGGTCATGTAGTTGCAGTCCTAGATTGTAGTTTAAGCAATGGGAAATGGATTGAATGTTTTAATAGCATCTCTCAACGAGTTCTTCAATCCACAGTTTCTGATCACGTGCCCCTTCTGATTTTATCAGATGTGATTCCGAAACCTACAAATGTACCCTTTAAATTTTATAACTTTTGGATGGAGGATGAAAACTTCTTATCTGTTATCAAAGAAGTCTAGGGAAATGAGATTGGTGGTAATCCAATCTATGCTCTTAGCCAAAAGTTGAAACTAGAGAAGATGGCCATCAGGCCCTGAGCGAAGCAAACATTCCCTAATTTAAATTCTGAGGTGGAGAAAGCAACTGCTGATTTGAAATCCATTCAATATTATATTGAGGCCTCAGGAATGTCTGATGATTTATTCGATAAAGAAGTGGTTGCCAAAACTGCTTATCTTAAAGTCTCCCAAAGACATGCTCAGCTTTGGTCTGAGAAATCCAAGCAGAAGTTGATAAAGGAAGGAGACCACAACTCCAAGTATTTTCACCTCTCTATAAAAATAAGGCATGCTCGCAATCAGATTAGATCTCATTAGAAAGAAGATGGGTCTTGGACCTCTGATCAGCACTCATTGAAGTCCTATATTTCTAGCTACTATGAATCTTTTCATACGACTGAGCAGCTGAACCCTCATTGGGAGCTTTTGGACTGTATTCCTCAGGAGTTAGGGGATGGTGAGAATGCTATTTTGGTGATAGTTCCTTCAAAGGAGGAGATTACTAAAGCGGTCTGAGATCTTGATCCAGATAGCTCTCCTAGCCCGGATGGATTCTCAGGTAATTTTTTTCTCCGTGTTTGGGAGATTGTGAATGTTGACTTTTGCAGAGTTGTGGTTCATTTTTTCAGGGTGGGTAAACTTCCTTTGGGAGTGAGCCACGTTTTGTTACCCTTATTCCAAGAATTATATGTGCCCAAACCCTTAAAAATTTTTGTCCCATTTGTATGGAATTTTTTTTTCGCAAAGTTCTCTCTAAGATTTTAACTTTTAGATTTTCTTTTTTGCTTCCCCGTCTAATCTCTGAGGAACAAGGAGCTTTTTAATAGGAAAAAGTTATCTCCTCTAACATTAGCCTTGCTTTTGAATTGGCTAATTTAATGCACTCTGCAGTGAGGGGAGGGGGCATGGATATTAAACTTGATATCCAGAAAGCATTCGATATCCTTCCTTGAGAGTTTCTTTTTGCTAATCTTCTTAAATTTGGCTTTTCAGACCTTTGGGTTTCTTGGATTCATGAGATTCTCCTCTAGAATTTCCATCTTTATGAATGGTGGCCCTGTTGAGTCCTTTGGTGTTGGTCGAGGCCTTCAGCAGGGAGATCCTATCTCTCCTATCCTGTTTATCTAGGTTGAGGAAGTCCTGTGCAGAGGTCTCAAGAATTTACCTGATATGGGCAAATTGAAGGCTCTCTCAGGTCCTAGAGGAGCAATTATCCTCTCTCACCTTATGTTTGCTGATGATATATATTTTTTTTTTTATAAATGCCTCTGCTTCATATGTTAGAAATCTCCAAAGCTTTTTATCTAGGCATCAAGAGTTCTCTGGGCATCATATTAACCTGGATAAAAGCAAATTATTTTTTGGCAAAGTGGCTCCACACAGAAAGCAGTTCATCTCTGATTTCTTGGGTATTCCCATTGCTAAAATTCCAACAAAACACTTGAGAGTTGAGAATTTTAAAGTTCGAGTTTTATGTAATCATTTGCTGCCTATGGTGGATAAAATCAAGACGAAGCTGTTTGGTTGGAAAATTAAATTATTTTCCTTGGCAGGTCGGGTGGAGGTAGTCAGATCCACGATTTTTAGCCTTCCTATCCACAACTTTGCAGTGTACTAGTGGACTCAATCATTCATGGATGCAAAATTTTATCTGGTCTGGTGATGTTGAGAAGCAGAAGAAGATTGTTGTTAAATGGGAGAGTACATGCAAGCCTAAGCAAGAGGGTGGTCTAAGAATCAGGTGCATGCGAGACGTAAGTAAAGCTTGCTCATGTAAGCTTTCCTGGCAAATCAAGCATGAGGATTCCATCATGACTAAAATTTTCAGGGCCAGATTTGTTAATGCAGATGGCTCTCTTAAACTTGGCTATAAGTCTTCCTCCATATTTCCTGGGCTGAAGAAGATTTGGCATTTTATTTCTAATTTTGAAAGGTGATCGGTTGGGGATGAGAAGAAAATTAACTTCTGGCTTGATAGATGGCTGGAGGAAAGGTCTCTTGTAGAGGAATCAAATCTGAATTTGAGTCTTTTCAAAGACGTGAATCTAAAAGTTGTTGACTTCATAATTGACAATAGATGGTGCTTCCCTTCGGTGGCCTCTTTCTATTTAAAAGAATCCTTTGCTAAAGCTGCCCACATTCAAATTTCAGATTCTATGGATGTGGGTCATTGGACGCTAGCCCCCTCAGGCATTTTCTCTACTTGCTCGGCCTAGGAAGAAATAAGGAAAAGGACCCCCAAGGTGGTTTGGTTTTCCCTAGTATGGAAGTCAACGCTTCAGCCTCATTAGGTAGCATTTGGTTGAAGATTTTCTCACAAAAAATTATCAACTGATGATGAGGTAGTAAGTGTGGGGTGCACTTGTCTTCAAGATGCAATCTTTGTGGTGCAACTGAAGAATCCAAACGCATCTCTTCTTAGCATGTAGTTATGCTTCTATTCCATGGCAGAGGTTTAGTGATCTCTTTAGCCATTTTTGTCCATCTTTTTGCAAGATTGAGGAACTCTTTTTATGGTGGAAGAGAAAAACAAAGTAGGTCTTTCAAAGGAGTTTGGAATTGGGTGGTTGTTCTAATTCCCTATTATCTGTGGATGGAAAGAAATGCTAGAAACAATGATGGATTACCTCATCCAAGTCAGCAATGTTTCTCTATTATTCAAGGTGAGCTGAGATCTCTTTCTTTAGTTTTCACTGGGAAAAGTTTCTCCATTTCGGATCTGATGTGTGCTAGGCGCATTGGAATTCCCAAATTTATTGGTAAAAGAAGTGAGCCTATGGAAGTCTTTTGGTGCCACCCTCAGCCAGGTTGGACTAAGCTAAATACTGATGGATGTTCCTTAGGGAATCCAGGTAAGGCTAGTATAGGAGGTGTATTCAGAAACAGTAAAGCGGAGGTCATCTTAAACTTCAGAGAAGCTATCGGAGTGAAAACAAACTTTGAAGTAGAATTTTTTCGCAATGATATCTGGTATTGAATATGCAAGAGCTTGTGAGATTCAAAATCTACGAATTGAAATTGACTCAGTAGCAATGGTGATTCTCCTCTCTAGAGGCTTTACTCCATGGTTTGTCTTTCAGAGATGGAGAGGGCTGCATGCCTATTTGAAGTCAATTGTATTGAAGATTTCTCATTGTTTTCATGAAGCAAACACCATCGTAGATTACCTGGCGAGCTCAGCAACAAGACTTGATATTTCTAATCCAGTGGTTGTTTGGCCTCCATTCATGATTATGGCTCTTGAGCAGGATGAAAATATGCATCCTCGCTATAGATTTTGTAGTCTTTTTGGGTTGATTTTCTTGTGGGCTTTCAGCTACTAATGGCAATGCCAAAGTGGGGGTTTAGTTCTTAGTTAATCTTCATTTTCTTGAGTTTTTCTTTGTACTATATTTTTTATTATTTTTAATACAATTTCAGGACCTCTTGGTAGAAAAAAAAAGTATGAAAATTCCACTTCCCTTTAAATTTCCCTTATAGCCAAACATAGCCATAGGTTATGAGTTGTATGGTTCATGAATTTTTCAAAAAATATCTCTATACATATACATTATTTTGTCCAATGAAATTGGATTACCACACTTTTGGAACAAACTTTGAGAGAACTCAACCCCATACATACATTGGCTTATAAAGTAAGAGAACCCAAGACCATATCAACTAACATCAATTCCTTTACGTAACTAATGAGGGATCTACCAAAGAATTAGATTAGCTTTCATGTGAATGTGATCATTATTCGTATATTGGTTTAGGTCAGTTGAGATTCCCTCTCCCCCTCCCTCTTCAAGCTGCATTCCTTTTCATTTGTTTCATTATCAAAATGTGCTAAAGTCCTGAGTTATGGGGTTTCAAAGAAAAGCTCAGCACTCTAAAAGAAATGGGGTAGGGGAAGAGACAATAGAATCCGGGATTTGAAAGTAGGATTGGTATAAATAAGAAATTAATAGTTGGATTAGATAGAATTCCATTTGATTCGAGAGTTGACTTTGCCAATCCAACAAGAATCAATGTTCCCTTTTACAGAAAAGAAAAAGAAAATGAAAAGAGAATTTGTTTTGAGTTTGGCCTAATTTGGAAGAAAAACTAAAGAAATCAAGTAAATTGGACTTGTGTGATTGAGAAAGATCATTGAAAGTGCCACACTTAGAATTTTGCCGCTGTTTGGTGTTCACCAGAACAATTAATTCAATGATCACAAATAAGAATAATTGGTGCATAATGAAGTTGTGGTGGTCAAGATGACTTCTTCTTGTTGAGTTTCCATTGCCACTGGCTGTGTTATGGTCTGTCTGGGCCAGAGAACTTAGTCAGTTTTGGTCATTATTCTCATTTATTCCAATATGCCATGGAAATGCTCTTAAGGTGTTTGATACATAACCGGTTATTAATAAATAGCCATGTGTTGCTTTAGTAGTAGTTTAGCTCAATATAGTGAGTTAGTGAGTGGTCCATTGCATTTTCAAGTTAAATAGCAGATCCCCTATCATTACTTGGGTTGACTTTGGCAATATTCTTTGTCTCTGACTATAATATTTGAATTAAATTAAATAATTTTGCCCTCTATAACATCAGACCAGTGGTGGACTGATCGGGGGCCTCCATAGACCATGGATGCATCTTTCTTTCACTTAACTTGTTGACCCTCTGGCTTCCTTCTTATTGGCTCCTCACCTTGGGGATCTTTTTTCAGCCTTCCTTTTCATATTATATTGAGAGAGAGAGCCCATAGATTCAAAAGTTGAAAAAAAATAAGGAGGAAGGAGGGTGGGAGGCGGAGAAAGAGCCCACAGTTTCATGAGTTCGCGGTGAGGTGTAGTTGACATTTAACGGTTGGAGGGTCTAACCATGCAACTCAGCTATTGGATGCTCATTAAATCTCATCTTCTCATTGCAAATAATTTTGACACCAATTTTATTAGTTTTACAAGGGTTTGGAGAATATGTCATTTGTTCATGAATCACATCACGACGCACTCTCTCTCTCTCTTTTGAAAAAAAAAAAAATCTATCTCCTACCTTTGGAACGCCAATTGAACATCTAACAATTGAAAGGATCTTGTGTGTGCACCCTTATGTTGAGGTGTATGTTTGGATCAACCAACCATCGGATGTCTGATTGGACGACCAACCGATTGAAAAGGAGCCAGATCCCACCCTCAAAGCTGGAAAGAATGTCCTTTCCAGCTATGCACGGTTTCCACTTAACACAATAATTAAGGAATATAATTTCCCTTTAAGCTGTTTTAAGCCAGTCCCAACTCCCAAGCACAAACCATTACTATGACAAGTGAAACACATGTCATGCGATCAGTGCAAGGGGCAACTCAATAGTACAACCTGATCCTCTGTACTTGAGAAACGTGTCATTTCTTTGTAACAAATTAAGGTTGCCCTTCCAAACTGTCCTTTGGGACCGACCCACCTAAGCACTACTACTTCTCATCATGTCACTCACTTGTATTGATATTTACATTATAGAGCTTTCGGAAAGAATTGTCTCTTCACGCTTATTCATTTGGATTTCTCAAATGAGAACAATCCCTCAAGCTTGGATGGATGGCTCAGAACCAACCACTTAAAATTTTTTAGTATATTTCTCCAAGTGGGTTGTAGCAGAAGAAGCAATCCCTTCATCTTTTGATGTATGGGAGGCGGTAGTAAACTCAATTTCAAACTAACTTGGCTACTCAACCATATCTTAAAACCCTACGGCACCGCCCTCACAAATGGTCAAACCCTTTAAAAATAAACAATAAAATTAATGAGACTGCAAAAATATGTGTAGTGGGGATGAAATTAAGGGCTCCTCAACCCTTCATTCTTGGTTCTATAAATACCCATGAGGACATTAGTTTATGATCATCTTGTTTGCATGTTTCTCTCCCCTTTGTAGCTTCCATATTTTAAAGTCTTCTATTTCATTAATTTCTCTCTTCTTCTCTCTAGTCATGGCCAAAACTAAGTTCATGTATGCATGTGTTGTGATTCTTGTCTTGATACTTTCTTATGAAATTCTCCCTTGTGAGGGAAGGGAATTGAAGGAATGGATGAATCCGGAATGTAAGAAATGCCAAAGTTTTGGGGAGAACATCAGCAACAGAAACTTGAGCAGCGAAAATGGAAATCACAATGAAGATGATTTTCGACCTACCACACCCGGGCACAGCCCTGGTGTTGGCCATTAGGCTTCCAAAACTTATGATTCAAATATATGAAAACAATGTAATTGTTTGGTATCATTGGTTTCTGGATTTCACTTGGTTTAGTACTCAATTTGCATAGTAGGTCAATCACTCAATTGCATGAATTGCATTTGTATGCGTCATGTAATTATAATGTAGTCTTCTAAAATTATCATAGAAGAAGTGGTCAGAAAAGACATGCATAGCTTAGGATTTGTATTATGTATGCTTTTGAATAAAGCTGATTGGAGAGCAAAGATACATGTAATCAACCTCATTTACTTTCTAGTTTGTTGTTATTACTGTTGTAGTCTTCAGTGTCCTACCCACGACATTGAATTGGTTGTACACATGTATTTATGCTTGCAATAGTCATACCCATGTAAGCCTATTATGTATAATGAAGGTCCTTGCGTTTTTTCACATCTTCTCTTCTTTTTGCTAAAGGTCAGCAAAAGAATATACTAATCAAAGAATGAGAATTACAAAAGAGAAACTCTTTGAGATCTTACACCACCTTCGGCATGGCCATTAGCAGCAAAAATCTCAAAGCAAGGAAATTACAAGAAACAATATCTGGGTCTATTCAGACAATCCCAATTAAGATAAAATAAAACAGAGTTTGGAGCACCATCCCAATATGAAGAAGAACGAGTGACTGCGGCAAGTTTCACTAGAGTATTCACTACATTGTTTACCTCTCTGTAACAATGTGTTATCATCCATGTGGTGTTCTCCAAGTATTTCTTATAAAATAGCCACTTTTGCTAGAAACACCAAGGAACATTATGATCTTATATTTTTATATTGGCCTTTCGAAGGGTGGGGAGAGGGAGACACCTTGGGGTGTAAGTCGATCATACTTGGGAAAGGTTTGGTTTCATTTTGACTTAATTAGGGGAGAATCCTTCTCTTAGTCCTATTCGAAATTCATCAGTTTTACAATCCAACCACACCGAAATTGCACCCCAGCCATTCACATGTACAAAAAATGAGCTAAAAATACCATCACAGATATTTACAATAATTCATATCTTACTAAGAGAGATGTACTATTTGTCTTACTAATGTCAGATTAACTAAGATTTTGAGATGATTCCCATATAGTTTTTTTTACTACAAATGATGAATCTCAAATCATATGATCGACTTTGTACAGGATTATAGGATTTGGCCTGGCTCTCTTTGATCTTGAATAGTTTATTTCCATCTAATGAATTTTTCTTCAGCTACATTGAAAAAATAGGAAAATTTTACGTGTTGCACTATCATTTGTATGGAATTATTCTTACAAAGAAATAAACAACAGAAAAAAAAAAAAATGTCCAAACAGTTAAACTAGAAAATTTGCATATGTTATAAATTCAAGCTTTTACGGTTCAAATACCAATAACTAGTTGAATAAACACTTACAGATGTAGTCATGATGATGAGCATCTAATGTCCATTCTACTTTCTCCTTCTTTGCGTCATTTTTCCCAAGCAATAATCGTGTCGACAAAGTGCCTAATCTATGGGTACACTGGAAGCAAGGAATAGGTCACCCAAATGTTTCTCCATGTCGGATCAGCAGATTTCAGTGGTGGTTGATTGTAATGGAGGTAAAGTTGGTCTTTCATTTGT
The DNA here is from genome assembly GCF_013358625.1 of Macadamia integrifolia. Classification (NCBI taxonomy): domain Eukaryota; kingdom Viridiplantae; phylum Streptophyta; class Magnoliopsida; order Proteales; family Proteaceae; genus Macadamia; species Macadamia integrifolia. The sequence goes on from NW_024868284.1 coordinate 27,933, forward strand.
GCATGCTAGCAGCTTCACTATGTCACACAGGGAGTTGTGGATGGATCTCAGCCGGGTGGGGCTCTCTTCCATTCCGTGGTCTATTATCGGAGATTTCAATGAAACCTTACTATCCAATGAGAAAAGGGGGCCGGAAGATTTAATCTTCGCTCAGCTGCAAAGTTTCAAGCAATGGTTGACTCTTGTATGTTAATTTTGGTTCCCTCTCTGGGAAAGAAATTTACTTGGACTAATAATCGTTGGAGTGGCCATGTGGCAACGGTGCTTGATAAAAGCTTCTATAATGACAAGGGGCTTGACTTCTTTAAAACCTTTAGGCTTGTCTTATCCCAAAAGTTGAAGCAAGTGAAGATGTTAGTTAGGCCTTGGGCGAGGCAGAATTTCCCTATCTTGGATGAAGAAGTGGAGAGAACCTCCCATGTCCTAAAAGTTATTTAAGATGAAATAGATATTTCAGGCATGTCGGATGAGCTGTTCAACAAAGAAGCAGACACCAAAACTTTTTTTCTCAAGGCTTCCCAAATGCATGCACAGCTTTGGTCTAAGAAAGCGAAGCAGAAGTGGATGAAAGAAGGAGACCGGAACTCAAAGTATTTTCACCTCTCTGTGAAAATTAGGCGATCTCGTAACCAGATTTGGTCCTTAAAGAGGATGACGAGAATATAATTTCTGATTAGCAGTCCTTGGCTTCATACATCTCTGATCATTATGAAGCTTTTCATGGAGCAAGTCAGACTTCATCTCATTTGGATCTCTTGGATTATATTCCTAAGGTGCTTCGGGATGGTGATAATGCTTTCTTAGAGGTTGTTCCTTCAAAGGAGGAGGTCAAAAAAGTGGTCTGGGACCTTGACCCTGATAGCTCTCCTGGTCCGGATGGATTTACAGGTAATTTATTTCACCGGGTTTGGGACATTGTTGAAGTGGATTTTCGTAAGGTTGTTTTCCATTTCTTTAAAATGGGAAAGCTTCCCAATGGGGTAAATAACTGCATTGTCTCTCTCATTCCAGAAGTCGCGGGTGCCTCCTCCCTTAAGAACTTTCGCCCTATTTGCATGGGCAATTTCTTCTATAAAGTGCTTACAAAAATCCTTTCCACTCGGATTTCCCACCTTCTCCCCCGTCTCATTTCTAAGGAGTAGGATGCCTTCTAGAAAGGAAAAATAATTTCATCCAACATAAGTCTGGCTTCTGAATTTGCAAACCTGATGCACTCTACAGTTAGAGGTGGTGGTATGGGTATTAAATTAGGTGTTCAAAAGGCTTTTGATTCCCTTTCTTGGATTTTATTTTTGCCACCCTGAGCAAATTTGGTTTCTCTTCCATTTGGATTTCTTAGATTCATGAAATCTTATCATCCTCTAGAATTTCCATTCTAGTGAATGGAGGCCCAGTTGGTTTTTTTGGTGCAGGTCATGATCTTCGTCAAGGTGACCCAATCTCTGCTATTCCTTTTTATCTTAGCTGAGGAGGTCTTACGTAGAGGTTTGAAAATTATGGTAGCCAATGGAAAATTGAAACCCCTCCCAGGACCTAGGGGTGCTGTTACTCCATCTCACCTCCTGTTTGCTGACGATATCTTTATGTTTATAAATTCTTCTTCTATTTATGTAAGACACCTTTAGAGATTTTTGTTCAGGTATCAGGAGTTCTTTAGGTAGCATCTCAACCTAGAAAAAAGTAAAATATTTTTTCGGAAGCTAGTGCCTCACAGGAAGCATCATATCTCGAAGAATTTGAGAATTCCTCTATCAAGACTTCCAACCAAGTACTTGGGTGTGGAGATCTTCAAAGGGAGAGTGACTAAAAATCACTTACTCCCCTTAATGGATAAAATTAGGACCAAGTTGGCTGGTTGGAAGGGAAATTTATTATCCCTGGCAGGCAGGGTGGAGCTAGTTAGATCTGTAATATCTAGAATTCCCATCCACAACTTTTCGGTTTATTGGTAGCCCTAATCTACTATCAAAACTGTGGAGTGTTGGATGAGGAACTTCATATGGTTTGGTGACATGGAGTCGCAGAAGAAGATTCTGGTAAAATGGGAGAACATTTGTATGCCTAAACAGGAGGGCGGCCTGGGAATCAGAAAGTTAAGGGAAGTTAACAAAGCTTGCTGGTGTAAGTTAGCAAGGCAAATCAAGCACGAAGGCTCTAATATGAGTAAATTTTTTAGAGCAAGATTTTTAAAATTAGATGGCTCTCTGAGAGTAGGCTATAAGTCCTCTTCTATCCTTCCTTGGCTAAAAAAGGTTTAGCCCTTTCTCTACGAGTTTGAGCGATGGACTGTGGCCAATGGGAAAAAAAATTAAGTTTTGGCTTGACAAATGGATGGATGGAAATTCAATTGTTGAGGATTCAAATCTGGATCTAATTTATTTTAATGGGGTGACTATAGGAGTGGTAGATTTTATCTCCAATCAGAGGTGGTGCTTTCCTCTAGTGCATTCAGTTTTTTTTAAAGAACTCTTTTGACAAAGCAAAACATATTGAACTCTTGGATGTGGAGGATATTTGCCACTGGTCTCTATCGCCCTCAGGTGCTTTCTCATTAAAATCAGCTTGGGAGAAAATTAGAAGAGTGCTTCCTAAGGTTCCTTGGTTTTCTCTTATGTGGAAAACTAATCTTCGGCCTCGTCAAGTGGCTTTTGGTTGGAGATTCGCCCATAATAGACTCCTAACAGATGATGAAGTGCATAGGAGTGGTGTTCCAATGCCATCCAGATGTGAGCTCTATGGTTCAGCTGATGAGTCTTTGGTTTATTTATTCATAAGTTGCAGATATTCTTCTCGCTTGTGGAATGATTTCTGTGATATTTTTTGGTATGCACTACCCCTCTTTCATCAATATTAAGGACCTTTTTTGATGGTGGAAGAAGAAAGCTAGATCTATCTCTCTAAAAAATGTATGGAACTTTGGTGTTACTGTCATCCCATATTTCCTGTGGATGGAGAGAAAAGCAAGAAGACATGAGGGTATGTCTAGTCACTATAGGCAATGTTTCTCTAAGATCATAAGTGAAATTAGGTCCCACTCGCTTGCTCTCATTGGAAAATCTCTCTCTGTCTCGGACTTGGTGTGTGCTAGGAACTTTGTCATCCCAAGGCCTAGTTGCAAGAGAAGTGAGCCTGTGGAGATTTTTTGGTGTCCTCCCCCTAGAGGTTGGTTCAAATTAAACACAGATGGTTGCTCTCTAGGAAACCCAGGGAGGGCTGGAACAGGCAGTATTCTCAGAAATGAGAAATCATAAGTGATCTAGACTTTCAGAGAGGCAATTGCCTTGAAGACTAACTTTGAAGCTGAGATTAGTGCGGTAATCTCAGGTATTAAACATGCTAAAATTTCAGAAGTGCGAAATTTGTGGATAGAATATGACTCCATGACTGTGGTGAATCTTCTTATAAGAGGGCTGGTTCCTTGGTTTGCTCTTCAAAGGTGGAGAGGCTTATCTATCTTTTCTTTTTTTTTGCTAAAAGGATAATTTTATTAAAAAATAGATTGAAAACAAAAGGGAAACAAAAGAACAGGATTGAAACTACTAGACTAACTTGCAAACTCCACCTTTGGCATGGCCATCAGTAGAGAGAACAAGCGAGCTATCTAGCAGAATCGAAATCTGTGCCTGTTCTCGGCATCATTCTCAAGCTCAGTTACAATGTGACTAGGAAAAACTACCGAGTACTCTGAGACCATCGCTTTAGGGGCCTTCTTAGCTAAATAGTCTGCAACAGTGTTTGCCTCCCGAAATCAATGAGATATCTTCTAAGGAATGGACTCCAAGAAATTAAGAAATGACATCCATTTTTGAAGAGCAAATTAGGGAATCTGTAGTTTCTCAATAACAGAAACTACTGATGCAGAATCAGATTCAATCCACACACCCATGGCATTATGAGCCATAGTAATCGATATTCCTTCCAACACTGACTCAAACTCAGCCTCATAAATTTTTTTGATGCCCATGAAGATTCTAAAGGAGTCACAAACCTGCCCTTCACTATTGCGCATCACACCTCTTGCACCTGCATTGCCGGGATTGCCTAGAGAGCTACCATCCACATTGATCTTCAACCATCTAGGGAGTGGTTTGCACCAGTGCACTTCAAGGGGAGGGGCGGTAAAGGGAGCACTAATTTCTAGGCCCAAACTTCTACAATATAGAACATCAGGAACTGTTCTCACTTCCTTGCATGATCCGCCACTACAGAGAATAAGGTCATATTTGATGCTCTAAAAAAAAAAAAACCAGTTGGCCTAGCCTTCGATTTATGCCTCCTCTTATTTCTCTCCCACCAAATATGATAAGATATAATCAAGAATCTCATCTTCCATGGCTTTTTGATGTTGATAGTATTTGCTTTTCTCTTCCACCACAACAAGAAACTATCTATTGCCACCTGGCTTTTCCACTGAATTCCAAAGCAATTACTAAATTTTTCCCATATAGAAGTAGAAAAGGGACAATGGAGAAAAATGTGCTCTATACTCTCTTCAGCTGTACCATAGATAATAAGAGGCCAAGTGGACACCTCTACTTTTTACCATTTCATCCGTAGGGAGCTTGCAGTGAATCAGATGCCATCCAAAGGTAGAGAACCTAGGAGGGAGGTCTTTCTGCCAAATCAGAGAAGCCCAGTGCACCTTGGGCGATTCCCTTCTGATATTCTCCCAGGCAGATGTTATGGAGAAATTTTCCATTGGCGTTAATGACCAAACACATACATCCTCTATCTGATTCCTTGTGATTTTTATCTCACTAATCTGATAAAAAATGTACTTAAGTTGGTTAAAGCTTACCTCTGGGAGATACCATTCCCCGTCTTTGATAAAATCTTCCACACTTGATGCAGTAGAAAGAGCTAAAATCCTCAAGATTGAGCATCTTCATTATGGACTGAGGTCCCCACCATTTATCCTTCCAAAAATTAGCAAGCTGGCTATTCCCAATAATCCACCTTTCCTTGTCTTCCACAAAAGACCACATCCTTTTGATTCCAGAAGCAATCGAGGATGGACAATAGCTTTTAAGAGTCCTACCATCCTTCTTGATGAAATGACCTCTTAGAAATGAGGCAGTAGCAGATTTCTCCTTTTTGATCCTCCAAACAAACTTGCAGAACAGAGCCTTATTTGAGTCTCTCAGCCTCCTTATTCCCAGACCCCCTTCATCCTTTGGCTTGCACAAGGAATCCCACTTAGCAGTGATCGACCTCTTTGTGTCCACCTCCCTTGTCCAAGTAAAATTCTTCATCCATCTCTCCATAATAAAAATGAGAGATGAAGACCACTAGTACACTGAGGAGCTGTGGGTAGGCATTCCTGCAATCACAGTTTTCACCAATTTCACCCTTCTTGCCATGGATAGCAACTTCCCTTTCTATCCTACCAATCTACTCTTAACCTTGTCCATAATCGGCAACAAGGTCTCTTTCTTTACTTTGCCCTTAAAGATTTCCACCCCTACGTATCTTGTAGGGAAGTTGTACACTAAAATGCCCAATGTATCAGAGATGCATTGCTTTCTATCAGCTGGGATCTTTCCCATAAAGAGCTTGCTTTTTTTTAAGCTGATACTTTTACCAGAAAAATCTTGATACTTGATCAAAAAGTCTCTTAAATTTCTAACATACCTCATGGATGCATTGCTGAATATGAAAATATCGTCTACGAATAGAATAGGCACAAAGGTATGGACACCTTTTGGACCTTGAATCGACTTCACTTCTTCGTGTGAATCAATGACTTCAGCCCCCTGGACAACACTTCTTTAGCTATAATAAAGAGCATAGGAGATATAGGGTCCCCTCATCTTAAGCCTATCTCCACTCCAAAATACCCCTAAGGACCACCATTGACCATAATTGATATTTTAGTTGATACCAAAACCTGATGCAGCCAAGTAATCCATTTCTCAGAGAACCCGAATTTGCACAGCACCTGAAACAGGAACAACTAGGAAATTGTATCATAAACTTTTTTTAATGTCTATTTTCATTCCAAGACCACCCCTCTTGTAGAAGCAAACATCATGTTTGCGAGCTCAAACGCCAGGCTAATATTAGAGTGAATCAACTTCCCTTTTTGAAATGCCCCTTGCTCCTCTGAGATCAGCTTAGGGAGAAAGTTTTCCAGCCTCATAGCCATCACTTTGGAAATTATTTTGCAATAGAAATTCATCATACATAAAGGCTGAAATTTCTCCAGAGAAGAAGTGCCCTCCACTTTAGGAATCAACACCAAAAAATTATTATTTATCCATCTGGGCATATGACTGGAGCTAAAAAAATGACAAGTAGCATTGCATACCTCCCTTTCCACAATATTCTAGCATCTCTTAAAAAGAGTGCCAGTGAAACCATCTAGCCCTGGAGAACTCTCTGGGTCGAGCTCCCACATAGCATTTTTGATCTCTGCATCTCCAGGGATAGAGTCTAGAAAGAAGATATCTCTTTAATGAAGGACCAAGGGAATAGAATCTAGCAGATCCACATGATCCACAATTAGAGTGGCTTTATAGAAGTCCTCATAGAATTTCACAATGTACTCGCCCAGCTGATCCCGACCTTCCACCAAGGAACCATCTTCTTTCTTGAGGCATCTGATGGTATTCTTAATTCTTCTCATTTTAGCCGAAAAATGAAAGAATTTATAATTTTTTTTCCCTGCTTTATCCACCTAATTTTGGCCTTCTCTGCCCATAATTTTTCATGCAAATCTAAGGCTTTCACCAGTGCCGTCTTTGCATCAGCCTCTAGAGCAAAAGAATGATCATCTAGACCATTGGGTTCAATATTTTGCTGAATCTGAGATAGATTATTTTTTTCCTCCTCCAGAGCAAAATCTATGTTAGGGAAGAAGGCCCTCGCCCTGCTTCTCAAAGACCCTTTTAATCTTTTCAATTTTCTCATAAGAACAAAAATAGGATTTCCAGAAATCCACTCCCCCCACGACATTGCAACCACCTTATCAAAATCTCCATGATCCATCCAGAATTTGTGAAACTGAAAAGGGGAATTGGGAAGCCACTGACACAAAGCTGAGGTGACCAGAATAGGTACATGGTTTGAGGCAATTCTATTTAGAAACTTTTGGGCACAGTCCTAAAATAAGGCAAGCCAATCTTCGTTGCAAAAACTTCTATCCAACACTGCACTCACATTGCCTCTGCGATAGTTATTGGTCCAGGTAAATTGTAGGTCAGAAGAAGGAATTTGAGCCATAACACATGCATCCACCATGGCCCCAAATTCCGCCACTGAACCCAAACTAAAATTGCCTGGACCCCTCTTCTCATCAAAATGCAAGGTGGCATTGAAATCACCAATAATGGCCCAAGGGGTAGGGGTTTGAGGGAGATCACTAGCTAAATTCACACATAGAGACCTTCTTTTCGCACGAAAGCTACTCGCATGAACAAAAGAAATCTACAAAGAAATAGCTTCCCAAATAATAGAAACCGAGATGTGTTGCTCGAACTCAGAGATAATCGCAAGAATATTTAAATTCCTCTTCCATAAAATTCACAAATTTGGGATCTTCCCAATCCGATTATTATGAATAAAATCACTACAGAACCCCAATTTATTAAAAAATAAATTAAGAAAATCACTTATAGCAATCATTGGCTCCGCGATACACAGGAGATCAGGGTCCTTTTTTCACAAATTGTCGTAAGGCATTTTTTCCAGCCGCCTTCTTCATTCCTCTGATATTCCAGAAGAATAGCTTTATAAAATCACTTTTTAGGGTAAGGCTGATAAGTAGATTTGGTTGTCTGCTCCTTCTCCATAATGGCTTTTCCTTTTCTTGTTGCCGTACCCTCTGCCTGTCGCAGAGCATTGTCGATTTCATTCACCTCCTGATGATGAACCACAACTCTACCTCCCACCAACTGAGTAGATGAGAGCTCAATCACAATATGCTCTGCCACCTCTCCTGCATGACCTCGGCCACCTTTACCGCCTCTGTTCGTGTCACACCCTCCATGATCAATGTCATGATAATGAACTGTGCGACAAGGCCTTAAGTTCCGAGCAGCAAGAGGTTCTTCCATATGACCAACATCAGCCCCTAGAGATTTAGGGACCTCCTCTCCCTGTTCGCTGCCTTCCATCGATTCCAGAGAGTCCCCTTCAGATGTCGTAGTGTAATGGTCTGAACCGTATTCTCCCTTACCTAGCAGGTTATCTATCATAACCGGTTCACGGTCCATGTTGCGTTGGGCAAATTTTGAATTAGATTCCCTCAAATCGTTAGAAAGAAAATTCCCATAATTATCGTTATTATCTTGGCCTAACTCGACCACAATATCCCCCTCTACTTGGCAAGATTTATCCCCATTAATAGTTTCCATAACCGTAGGAGAGAAACATTCTCCTACCATTCTTGGACTCCTCAATTGGCTAGGACTGCCAGTGTTAGGCTAGCATTCTCATGGGCATCTCCTCTTCTTTCCCCCCTCTTCCCTCTACATTGAGTGGCTAGATGACCCAATTTCTTACACAAAGTGCATTGAGAGATATCGTCCTCATACGTCAAAATTTGATTGAACCCAAAGATAGTGTTTGTACCAGACTGTTTACGTTCTACTTGGATCTCCTGTACCCTGGAGCCACCCAATTCTACTTCAACAAGAACCCTGGCATAATTGCCCATAGATCCATTCAAGGTTCTGCGATCCAGTGCCACAGACCTCCTTGCGGGTTTGGCCATGGTCAGAAGGATTTTTTCGTGCCAATACTCCATTAGGAGTTCAGGAAAGCGAACACAGACTAGCTTAGTTTGAGTGTAGTTATCATGGATGCTGAACTCCAGCCTCCACCTCTGAAACTTGATCACCTGGTTCCCAACCTTGATAGATCCTCTCCTCCATACTAATGACATATCCCCTTCCCTCTCAAAGCGAAAGAGAATGAAGCCCTTTCCTAGAGGAGCAAGGTTAACTTTCCCCTTCAAGTTTCATGTATTTGACGAGTCATGGTGAATATCATCCATAGAAATGTACCTAAAATTTACCCTTCCGATCAGGGCAAACATAAAAGTTTGAAGCTTTTCTTCATAGACCTCCTGAGGTATCGCCATCTTTGTCAACGGCCCTGCTCGGATAGGTTTTGGAAGGTCTTCCACATTTGGCAGCACCTTCTTCCTCACAACATCATATGATCTGCAACCTTCAGTCTCACCTACAGGTCTTTCTCCCCCCACCTTAGCACCCTCCAAATGATTGACCTCATCAGCTCTATCGGTTACACCCTCAGACACAGGGTGATGGTTGATAGCCGATTTCCAAAAAGCAGTGAGAAGCCGCTGTTTACTTCTATTCGGCGGCCGGCCTCCATCAGGATCAAGCAACTCCTGTCTGGTCGCCAGTCTCTCCTCATCCGCCTTCTCCATCCTCCAAAATTCCCTCTTTCCAAAGGCTTATCTATCTATATAGCTTAAGTTGAGTGGAAAATCACCTACTGTTATCGTAAGGCTAATCCAATAGCGGACTTTCTAGCAAAATCAGCTGCTAAATTGGACATCTCTAATCCCATCTTGGTTTGGCCTTCATTGATCTCTATGGAGCTGGAGCGGGATGCCACTATGCATCCTCATTACAGATTTTCATAGTTCTCGGTTTCTTTTCTTAGGTTGAGTTTCCTTGGAGCTCTTTCCTGCTGATGGCCATGCTGAAGGTGGGAAAGTTGCTTTCAGATCCTCTTCCTATTTTTAGTGTTGTCGATATTTCCTCCTTTACTATATTCTTTCTTTCTTCATTTTTAATATAATATTTGGATCTTCTAGTGAAAAAAAAAGTGAATTAAACCCATACTTTAGTGAATGAGTCCCAAAGAGACCCAGAGTTAATTGGTTATCTCTGGCCCTTATTATCCTATACTTGTCTATTTGTAATATATTTCTTCCCATTTTCTATTTCATTTTGCCTTTTCATTCTGTGCTGCATCTTGTATGTTTGATTTTCATTCCTTTTGTTTTATCAGATCTTTTATTAAGATTAAAAAAAAAAAAAAAAAAAAAAAAAAAAAAAGAAGTATATGAATCAAATTTAGGCCCATATGTGGTCATGATTCCACCGGTCTAAATCAGACCTAAAATTTTGCATGACATGTTTGAGTCAAGTTAATTTTCATGGAAACATTGTAACCTAAGTAAATGAGCTGCCTCTTCTTTGCTTGTTTCTTCCCTCTCCTCTCTTTTTGTTTTCTGGCCTGTTCCTTCCTAGGTCTTGCTTGTTAATTTAGTCCTTCTCTTGTTGGGCTGGCTTTTGATGGATAGGGTCTTTGCCTCTTTTTTTGCTAAAGGGTCATATGTATTAAAAGAATATAAAATGGAAAATGTGTAAACTGGGTCTAAAACGACACCTAAAAACATTGTAATGAGTCTTTGCCCTTACTTAGCTGGTTTAGCTGCACTTTTCAAATGGAAATTTGTTATGGGGTTGGCTTCTCTAAAACAATAGGGTAATCTTCCATCAAATACTAGATAGCTAGATAAGACTGCAAGTACTGCCACTCTTGTAATGAGTCTTTGCCCTTACTTAGCTGGTTTATGCTTTGTTTATTATATTTATTTTTCATCTATTTTAATATATTTTCTATTCACTAAAAAATAAAAAATAAAAATCTCTCATTTAGCTATTTGTCTATTTTAACAGTTCATCTCAATCACTTATGGCATACCTTACCATTGGTCCACAAAAAGAAAAAGAAATAGAAAAATTTTCCCCAACTGATTCAATTTATCAAAAAGGTATTCATTAGCAAAGTCAAGAGAATGGTTGACTTTATAATTTTTGAATAAAAAATTAATTAGATTGAATTGAAAATTGACACATGAGTGAGACAATCCCATAAAATTTAAATGTGAGTGTGCAGCTACCAAAGGAATAAAAGAATCTGATAATAGAGTGCAATTCTCATGTTGTAGTCATCTACGTTAAGAAGCAAGCCATCTCCTAGTGGTTTGAGCAAATGTGGTGGCACTGCACCTCAATAAAATCTCTTGGAACATTCTTCATTGCTATCGCGAAGTCAATACAGTGGTGGACAGATAAGCAAAACATGCAGCAACAACTCGAAGTTCCACTACTTGGAGTTCATTTCCTTCTTTTATTTTGTCTGATTTGGAATGAGGTTTGCATCATAGACCTCATTATAAATTCTTGTAATTTCTAAGCTTTGGATCTTTGCTTTGTTGATGGTCATGCCGAAGGTGAAGCAGGGTTCTAAGGATCCTTGATTTCCATATTTTTATTTTTATTTTTTGTCTTTGAAACTCTATTTTGCTGATTACCATGCCAAAAATGAAGCAGGGTTTTAAAGTGGATTTTTACCTCTCATTCTTTCATTATTTTGATACAACTGCTTAAAGCCTTAAAGGGTTCTCAGCCGTCGTTTATGCGCTGCACACCATCTTTTTTTTTTTTTTTTTGTTGACGCTGCAAACCATCCGCACCACAAAGGAAACCCACTTGAAATGTTAGATATCCAGTCTCTGCCCGGAATTACCTGTTTTATTGTTTGTGTGGGGATGTGGGACAATGGACTTGACGTTCATGAATCTAAATTGACTTTAGGTTTGACAAAATATCTGAATTGAATCTTTGACTTTTTATTTTGCTAATCGAATCTCTACCCATTTCATTCAATGTCAATTGCGGGTGACTGTGAGCCTTAAGAGCCCAAGACGAAGAAAACCTTCAAGTATCTGGGAACTGACCAACTATACTCAAGGTCAAAAACTCCAATAATGTCCACGTTGATGCCAGAATGAAATGGAACGTTCTCTTTAGTCATCTTTGCCGCAAAGAATGAACCTTTAGAAAAAAAAAAAAAGAGATTAAAACACTTTTGATTGTTTTAAGTCCAAAACGGCAGCTCTGTGTGTGTGAGAGAGCTTTCTCTCTCTCTCTCTCCCCAAATTATAGAGAATAGCTTATAGAATTGTACTATTGCACTGTGCATCGTGAGTAAGTGATTGGTAGGCTGTGGGTGCACACTTTGGATCATTGACAGTTTGAACAAGGATTCCCAACGTATGGTTCTCTACCTTTCTGGTAACCTCCCAACATAAAATATCTTTCCTTGCTTTCCAGATCTAGAGAACAAAGATCTCAGGTTATTAACCAGCCTCATTATTACTCTATGTACAAACCTTTCAATGTGTATTTCTTTTTAATTAATTATCATCTTCACCATTATAGCTTTTTCTTTTTTTATGTTTTTCTGAAGGTATGGAGAAGCTGCACAATAGGTCGACATGCCTATTTTTTTTGAAAGAAAGAACATGAAATTTATTTTGTTTTTCACAGAAATCAAGAGATTTGGATCTAGTCATAAGAAGAGCCGCCTCACCCCACCACAAAATACCATCAAGTTGTAATTGATATTGAAAGTATCACTATCTCCTATTTCTACGACAATGATGTGCCAGAGACTGACATTCGCAAATATATGAGTACTTTTTAGTTATATCCTAATACCAAGGATTTTGTAGGTGATTAGGGTAGGACACGCTCTTTTATTCCACTCATAAGAAGAAGCTCTAGATATTACTAGAGAGGTTAGCTAATCAATTACATAGCCATAAAAAAGGACTTCTACCTCGAACCACATAAATTGTTAATCATATATGAATATTATATTTCTCTCTCTCTCTGCCGTGTATTTTGTTCAAATGCATGCACGGAGGCAAGAGATATGAGTTATAGTCCTGTATAAGATTATATATGCATCTGAAACGAATCTAAATGGACACATTGTGATTTGTGATTATAGTCTCATACCATCATTTTCAAATATTTTAATGGAAATTAAGTGAAAGTACATAGCCCCCAAATATGAAAATAACAAAATTTTTTTGTGTTCCACTGAAGTTGATATAGGGTTTTTATGAACAAGAAGCTATAAGGTTCAACCACCAAGGTCAAAGCCATGCTTATGATAGCTTTATTACAATTCATAAGTTTCATCATTTAGAGAATCTTTGAAATTGAGACGCAAATTAGGCTGCTCTCCTTAGTCAAAAAGGAACTCCATAAAATGAAAAAGGTCACTAAACTCCTAAATCTTTCCATGATTCTAGGAAGAGAATTACTTGGATGCACTGTATGGCCATTTGTGAGATAGAGAATGCCTTGACTAAGTTCAAATTCCTTTGAAATAATCTTTGTTTAGACGCTATAATTCCATGAACTCTGCTCAGAAGTCCATTATATGACGGACGAATGAGTCCGGATCAAGGGTTTAAGTATTGATATTTGTCAATCTGTATCGATCATTTTCACCCTTACTTTTTTCAAATAATTTTTTTTATTATTTTATCCATGAAATGATACGGACAACTAATTCAAATCGATCAGATATCGATATCGATATCGATATCAATCCCAATCAATACCAAATATGATCAATACGATACCATACTTGAAACCATGGTCCAGATCACCTCCTTAGTGGGGACAAATGGAGATGGATCTGAACCCTCCATGGATGTGGGCCACACGTGCTAGAGTTGGGTCCCACACCCCATGGAGGATCCATATCTGTGCCACCGTTAACATCTCTCTCTCTACTCTCTTTTTTTTGGTGGTCGATCTGGTCTCTATGGCCATGTGCGCTACAACACATATAGTCTTCTGGTCTCTAATAATTTTAAAAAACTAAATGAACAACTTCGATAACTCATTCAGAGCCATTGAAAATGTTATTGAATCATTTTTGACTCGTTTAGCTGAGTTAGTTTGTTACCTTGTTTTGCAAGCCTCCACAGAACTAATCCAGTTGAGTTGGTTAGATCAACTCCTTATATCAACTCGGAACTCAAAAGTCATCACTTTAGGATTCCTTAAGGCTTTGTTTAGTTGTAAGGGGAATGCAAATTTTTTATGTAAAGTGGAATTTTTTTCCCAGGGGAAATAAATTTTAGATGTTTGATTGCAAGGAAAATATATTTTACATGTAAAAACAATTTCACTTATACAATAAAATTTCCCTTTTTATTTCCCCACCAAAATAGGAAGAAAAAATAAAACCCTACTCTCACGATCTCTCTCTCTCTCTCTCCCCTTGCTTGCGACTCTCTCTCCACTCATGGCAGACAATCTCTCTCTCTCTCTCTCTCTCTCTCTCTCACTCACCCTGCTTGCAACTCTCATCTTAGACGATCTCTCTCTCTTCACTCAGAGCCACAAGCAACATATGTGCTTCAAACGAAGTTGAATTTCGAAGACGACAAAGGAGGAAGTTTTCAGTCATCTAAGAAGACTCCATAAGGAATCAAATCAAGAACAGAATCTCTTAGTTGCAACTTGCAATCACTTTCAATTCTCTCACAACGATCTCTCCAAAGCTCTCTCATTTCTTGAATCCCTTCGTCTCCCAGCTCTGTTCTCTAGATTTCTTTATTTTAAATTTCTTTTCTTCCGAATTAAGCTAAAAACCTAGCAAACATGAAGAAATGAAGAGAAACTACGAATCGGAGTGTCAAATTCGAGGGCTCCTGGAAGAAATTTAATGCATTGCTTGATGTTGCAGAGCTCTGCCTCCATGAATTCTTGTCTGAGAAAAACCCATTTGCGCTCGAAGCTTAGAAGTTACCCAGGTTAACAATTGTCGATGATCAAACGCCAAGAAAGAAACGCTTTGCCTTGCGCGCAAAACCCAAGAAGAAGATCATCGATGCAAAGGTTTTGCAGAAGATCCAATTTGTATTACCGGGATCCAATGTTCATTGGGCTGTTGTGGTGAAGGTGGAGATCAAGGAGAAGAAGTAGCTACAGAAATAAGAAGCACAAGAGAATTCATCATCATCGGGTGAGGCTGTGAGATCGATACATGAAATTTCTGATTTAAATTTGCCTCCACCACTATCGTGGGATGATGAAATTATGGTTGATAATTGTTATTAAATGTTCATCGAGTTTCGATATGAGATTATACCATAGAAGTTGCAAGAACTGTAATTTTGCTCTGTTTATATCTGTACATTCTTTGCCTTCTTGGAGGATTATAGGTTTATAGACATTACAGAAATTCATTTTCTCCAGACATTTATTATGATTATGTTGGGAGATTTTTGTTGCTGTGAGATTGAGACCCAAATTTCTGGATTTGTATTCCATGATTGATAAATGAAATTAAACTCTTCATCTGAGTTTCAATATGAGATTATGCCATGGAAGTTGCAAAAAACAGTAATTTCACTTCACTTTTGTTGCAACCAAACAACTCAAAAGGGGAAAAAAATTCCTTCCCTTCCCTTCACTTCCCTTCCCTTCCCTTCCCTTCCCTTCCCTTCCCTTTTCCATTTCCCTTGCAACCAAACGCAGCCTAAGTATAATTTAATTGTAAGAGAAATTGAAGGGAAGAAAAGGAAAAGAAAGTGAAAATTTTCAAATCTAAAAGGAATTTTTTTTGTAATTATTATCCAATATGATTGTATAAACTATTTTTATTTTTTACTATATTTAGTAATAATATTTTTTAGATATAATTTTCATTTTATTTTTCTATTTTTTTACTTTTCAGACAAAAAAAGATTTAGATGCAATATAAAGTGAAATTTAATAACTAAATATTGAATGATTTAGTGGCATAAGTATGTGGAGTATTGATGATTACAAAAGTTTTTTTTATTAGGTTTGAAAATTGCCCTTCCTTCTTCCCTTGTGACCAATTGGAGCCTAAGGTTCGGGTTGTGAAGGGATTTTTTGTTATTTATTTATTATTTTATTATTTTTAAGTTGGAAAAATGTTCCCTATGGAGGAGCGTTGCTCTTACACATGCGCAAAGAACAAAGGATACACTCAAGGAAGCGTTACTAGAGGTGTTATTTTGCATTTAATGGAGGGTGGGGGTGGTCATTTTGGCCCATCTGTCTAGGCGCAGGGGCCACGCTCTCAACATAAACTTATTTATTATTATTATTATTAATTATTAATTATTATTTTTAAGGAAAGTTTGATTTGTGATAAAAAAAATAATAATAAAAAAAAGAAAAAAAAAGAAAAAAAAACCTTAATATTCTTTTATTGATAATCAACTTTATTAGGTAGCATTGAAATGCTAAAATTATATAAAAACAAGACAGCCATTTTTTTTTTTTTTAAATAATAAAAATTCCTTCTGTGAAAAAAAAAAAAAAAAAAAGGAAGGAACGAACTACGATCTTTGGCTCTGGAGAAGAACTTCGAGATTAATAGGAAGCATGATCTGAATGAATCAAAATATTTCTTCTCGTATACACATCAACAACTTCTACATCTGAAATAAAAATAAAAAGGTTCACTAGTTGTGTATGGAATGCCCGATGCCTGGGCTGTGACTGGGATCTGTCGGCCTGAAATCGTCTATTAGACCTTGTGCTGGTGATCGGGGATCATCTACTGGAACTGGGTTTGCAGGTTCAGTGCCTCCAACATTTGCAGAAGCTAAAGGCTGAAACGCTTCCTCTACGTATGTCGTTGCAAGGTCACCATGTAACAAAACACTTCTGTTTTCACCACCTTTTGTTGATCCAGTTTGGTTATTCTCTCCGGGAGTTGTAGGTTTCTTGACAGACTCCTTTGCCTTCCAAATCTTTAAATGCCTTCCCTCAACAAAGTTGACTGCATGAGAGCAAGCAAGGATAAGTAGAAGCACACAAAGAAAGATGAACTTGACCTTAGCCATTAATTCCTGTAAGTAATATTAGAGTTCACTGAATCTTAGTAGTAGCAATACGAAAGAGCTAGCTAAGAGAGTGTGGAAAGCAAAAACTTGATAAAAGAGAGAGAACTAAAGGACAGTGGCGAGAGATACTTAAAACACTTAGACTCCATGGGGTTTTATAGCTATACAACTAGACTAGATGGGATTTGAAAGTGCTGACCACTTCAAAGATTCCTGGGACTCTAATAGTATATATTATATATTATATACTGAAAAGGTGTAAGAAAATTGTATGGGGAGCGTGGGGTCGGAGCATCGAAGTTTGAACACCAACATCAAGGCTAGAGCAATCCAGATTTGTTGGATCATAGTCACTGCCAGAGGCCTAATCTAGAATTTGTAGATTCCTCTTCTTTTTAATGTATTGTTCATTCACCTAAAAAATGTCTAGGAAAATTTTTCTTTAAAAAGAAAAAATGGAAAGAAAGAAAAGAACACTGAAAGTGCCCTTTAAGGGGTATGACACACAGTTAGTTATTAATACACACTTACATATTGCTTTAACACAGTATCACAAACCAAAATTAATTTTTTTAGTACAAGATTGTTGCCTGTTCATATGAGCCTGCATCAACATGGGATTATTGAGAACACACACAATGATATCAAAAAAACATTGGATGTGCCCTTGAGGGGTTTAATACACAGTTAGTCTCTTTTTTTTTTTTTTCCCTAGAAGATCAAAATTTATATTAAAAAGGAGGAAGAAGAATAAGTACAAGAGATCACAAAGAAAATCTAGAAGGACCCTCCACCTTCGGCATTGCCTTCAGTAGAGGCTCACAACCACTATCTATAGAATCTAAAATGAGGCCGGCTTGCTTCAACAAGTTGAAGCTCATTGGTAATGGAAATTGGTAGGGCTGATTTCACACTTGAGAAGCCAAACTTAGAAGCATCTTTTGCAAGACAATCCGCGATGGGATTAGCTTTTCTGAAGCAGTGGGTAATCTTCCACTCAATGGAGTTTATATAGAAAAAGTGATTTGGCCATTCTTGGAAAACAAACCAAGGAATAATTCTGTTGCGAAACATATCAACCACTGAGACCGAGTTTGACTCAATCCAAAGCCGCTGCACATTCATATCACGAGCATACTTCAAGCCCTTGATAATACTTCAGAATTCTGCTGCAAAGTTACTTGCCACTCCCAAAAAAATATAATAGCACAGAAGCTTTTTCCCAACATGGTTGCGAAAAATACCTCTGCCACCTGCCCGACTAGGGTTACCCAAGGAGCAGCCATCAACATTCAGCTTAACCCAATTAACATGAGGCTTGCTCCAGTGCACCTCCACAATCTCATGGGAAGAAGCATGAGCATTGGTTAGCTGAAATCTTCTACTAAGGACGATATCATTTGCAGACTTTGGTGAGACTTTCATCCCATTGCAAATGAACACAATGGCTTTAGAGATAGCAGAGACCATCATGGAAGAGGATCGAGATTTAGCTTCATACCTTCTGAGATTCCTCTCACTCCAGATTGCTTCAACAGTGACACCCAATCCAATACACAGTTAGTTATCAATACATACTTATGTGTTAATTTAGATTAATATGAAGAACAGGGGGCTTCTGAAAGAGGAAAGATAAATCATGAAAATATTGCTTTAGCCTCTAAGTTAGCAAATCTTATGTTCTCTTCTACTAGAGGTGGTGGAATGGGGGCTAAGATACCATCTCTTGGAGGATCATTCTTCATGTTCTGAGAAGATTTGGATTTTTTTTTTTGCTAAAGGATGAATATATTAAGAAGAAAAAAGGAGTACATCATAAAGAGGAAACAGGGACAGAGCAGAGACCCCTAGAGCTGCTAACAAACTCCACCTTCGGCATGCCCATCAGTAGAGAAAGAAAGCATCACCCTAGGAGAATCTAAAGCTATGCCTGCCCAGGATATCATTTTCTACATAATCAGCAACGTGTCTTGGGAAAGACACCGAGAATTCTGAGTTCCCAGATTTTGAAGCCTTTTTTGCCAGAAAATCTGCAATTGGATTTGCTTCACGAAAGCAATGGGATATCTTCCAAGGGATTGATTCCAGGAAAGGGATAGCATCCAACCATTTGTGGAGGATAAACCACGGGATATGGTTCCTTTGGATTGCCAAAACAACTGCTGTCAAGTCAGATTCTATCCACATGCCCCTTGCACCCATAGCCTTAGCCATCATAATACCTTCCATGACTGCCTCAAACTCTGCTTCATAAGACTTTTTCATTCCCAAAAAAATGCTGAATGAGTCACACACCTGGTCATCATTATCTCGAACAATCCCTCCTGCTCCCGCCCTTCCTGGATTTCCCAAAGAGCTGCCATCCACATTAACCTTTAGCCAGTTTGGTTGGGGCTTACACCAGTGAACTTCGAGGGGGTGAGCATGCTTGTGAGACCCCATTGTCAAACCCAGTTTACTGCAGAAAATAACAACAATTGGAGCTTTCACCTCCCCCTTCAGCTTCCCTACGCAAGAGCCAAGCTCATGACGACTATATTAAAAAATTTGCATCGCAGCTCTGTACTCATTGTCATGCCAATGTCTGTTCCTTTCCCACCAAATGTTTGCTGCAATAATGGAAAAACCCATCATCCAAGGAGTTTTAAGGTTTATAACTCTAGCCTTTGCCTTCCACCATCGAACCAGGTTGTCAACTGAATGGTGTTGCTGCCACTTAACCTCAAAGCACTCAACAAATGTTTTCCAAACTTTGGTCGTGAAAGGGCATGTGAGGAAGATATGATTAATATTTTCTTCAGCTTGGTTGCAGAGAGCACACCTAGAAGCAAGATGGATCCCCTTATGTCTGATTTGCTCATCCGTTGGGAGTTTACCATGAGCTAGATGCCATCCTAAGGTAGAGATCCTAGGAGGTAGGCCTTTCCGCCAAACCAGAGAGTACCAAGGGACCTTGCTAGCCGTCCTTCTGATACCCTCCCATGCCGAAGAGGTAGAGAAATAGCCCAGAGTCGACAATGACCAACAATAGGTATCCACTAAGTCACCTGAGGGGATTTTAATCCTCTTAATTTTATCAAATATTCTGATGAGCTCCATCGATCTCACCTCAGGGATCACCCATTCTCCACCACAAATAAAGTCACCCACTTTAGCATTAAATCTAAGAGCAGTCAAATCCATTATCTGAAGCTCCTCAAGCACTGATTTTGGCCCCCACCATTTGTCCTTCCAAAAATTTACAAGATTACCAGTCCCGATAATCCATCTTTGATTCTCTTCCACAAAGCTCCAGACCTTTTTAACTCCCGATACAACGGAAGATGAAACGCCTTTTTTGAGGCTGCCATCATTTTTAATAAATCAAGACTTAAGGAAAGAACTGGCCACCGACTTCTCATGCTTGATTCTCCATACTAGTTTGCATAGGATTGCTTTGTTTGTGTCTCTGAGCCTCCTGATACCTAAGCCTCCTTCCTCTTTAGGCTTACAAAGGGTGTCCCATTTCACTGTAATTTTTTTTGCATATTCTATCTCACCCGTCCAGATAAAATTCCTCATCCACCGTTCCATTGTTTCTAACAGGGAAGTTGGCCACCAATAAATAGCAACACTATAGTTAGGGATACCTGCAATGACCGATCTAACCAATTCTGTTCTTCCTACCAAAGACAATAGGTTGCCTTTCCAACCCGCTAGGCACCCCTTTACCTTGTCCATCACTGGCAGAAGGGCCTCTTTCTTCACTCTTCCCTTAAATATTTCAACACCCAAGTATAGAGTCGGGAAGTTATAGATCTGAATTCTGAGGGTATCAGCAATGATCTGCTTTCGATCTGGAGCAATCTTCCCGAGGAAGAGTTTACTTTTCTCTAGGCTAATGCACGGACCTGAAAATTCTTGGTATTTCATCAAGAATTTTTTCAGGGTACGAATATACCTCAAGGAGGCGTTGGTGAATATGAAGATATCATCCGCGAATAGGATATGCCCAGGAGTGGCAGCGCCTCTTGGGCCATGGATTGCCTGTAGCTCCTTGCACTGAACCAGACTCGACAGCCCTCTGGTTAGAACTTCTTCGGCTATAATAAATAGCATAGGAGATATCGGATCACCTTGTCTTAGCCCGCACTCCACCCCAAAGTAACCCTGAGGACCTCAATTCACAAGAATAGATATTTTTGACGATATCAGAAGTTGATGCAGCCAGTTGATCCAACTATTGGAGAAACCAAATTTACTCAAAACTTGAAAAATGAAAGACCAAGAAATAGTATCGTAAGCCTTCCTGATATCAATTTTCAGGCCAAGACCCCCACCTCTGGTCGCTGAGAACATTAAGTTTGCTAACTCAGAGGCCACAGAGATATTATCATGAATCAACTTCCCCTTCTGAAATGGACCCTGCTCTTCTAAAATCAGCCGAGGAAGGAGAGGTTCCAGTCGCATCGCCATAACTTTGGAAATCATTTTGCAAAAGAAATTGCCCATTCAGAGAGGGCGAAAACTATCTAGTGTGTTTGCTCCCTCCACCTTTGGAATAAGGACCAGGAAATTATTATTGACCCCGTGGGGCATGTATCCAGTGCTAAAAAATTGCCTCACCGCATTGCACACTTCCACTTCCAGGCACCAGAGAATCCATCAGGGCCCGGCGAGCTATCCGGATCCAACTCCCACACTGCCCTCCTTATTTCTTCATTTCCAGGGAGGGAATCCAACCTATAATAGTCCATTTGGTTAAGGACTTTCGGGATTTTATCCAGTAAATCTGCATGGGTCTCTGTGGGAGCTTCTTTATGAAAGCGCTAAAAAAAATCGACAATATACTCCCCTATCTGATTTTGCCCTTCCACTATGGTACCGGTCGGCCTCTTGAGCGCACTGATTGTATTTTTGTTTCTTCTCATTTTGACAGAAAGGTGAAAATATTTGGAGTTTCGATCACCAACTTTCAGCCATCTAATTCTCGCCTTTTCTGCCCAGATTTTTTTATGATTTTCCAAGGCCTTCACCAAGCCGGTCTTCGCATCAACTTCCAAGGCAAACAAATGGTCATTCATCCCTTCTCTCGCAATCTGGTCATGAATTTGGTTCAGGACCGTCTTCGCGTCCTCAAGCTCTCTATCAATGTGAGGGAAGGCTGATCTCGCCCAGGTCTTCAAAACCCCATTCAGCCGCTTCAATTTGGAAGTGAGAACAGCAATAGGGGGTCCCGCAATCCATTCACACGAAGACGATGCCACCACATTATTAAATTCCTCGTGGTCCATCCAGAATTGATGGAACCGAAATGGACAGTTTAAGGGGTGCTGACTAGCAATTGCAATCATCAAAATCGGTCCATGATCTGAAGCTATTCTAGGAAAAACCACTTGAGAGGAGTCTTGGAAAATGGTCAGCCATTGCTCATTGCAAAAACTTCTGTCAAGCACTGCAGACACATTACCAGTTTTTCAATTGTTGCTCCATGTAAATTTTCTCCCACTCAAAGGCAACTGTGACATGAAGCAAGAGTCCACCATAGCACTATACTCCGCAGTTGACCCCATGCTAAAGTTTCCTGGGCCCTTCTTTTCATGAGATTGAAGGGTAGCATTAAAGTCACCAACCATTGCCCACGGAGTGGGAGTGGTAGGAATATCCGCAGCCAAGTCCAACCAAAGATCTCTTCTCTCCACCCTAAAACTGCTAGCATAGATGAAGGAGACTTGCATTTGGGTGAGGTCCCAAGTCAGAGCAACTGTAATATGCTGAGAGGATTCTGAGATCACCACCGGATAACCTAGATTTCTTTTCCACATAATCCGTAACTTTGAAATTCTCCCTGTTCTATTGTTAAAAATAAATTTATTGAAAAAACCTAACTTATTAAAAAATAAGTTTGGAAAATCACTCACAGAGACCATTGGCTTGGCGATACAAAGAAGGTTTGGGTCCTTCTGCTTAACTAAATCTCTCAAGGCGCTCTTGACGACCGCCTTCTTTATTCCTCTTATATTCCAAAAGAGAATCTTCATAAATTACTTCCTGGTATCAGCCTGGTGGTCAGACCTCAAGGCCTGCCCCGTCACTGCATTAGATTTTCCTTTCCGTCTAGTATCATCATCAGCTCTTGTGAGAGCTTGGTCAAGCTCTGCGACTTCCTGGTGGTGAACAATTATCCTGCTTGCGTCCAGACCAGACGGAGATATTTCTGTAATCACGTGCTCAGAGTCGCCCCATTCCTACCCTCGGCCACTCCTTCCTCCTCTAGCCTGCTATCGGCCTCCACAACCACCATTATATATCACTTTACTCTTGCGAGGGCGAAGAGTTCTATCAGTGTGAACACCTTCCGCCTCAGTCACTCTAAGTCCAGAAACGGATTCATCCTCTTTCATATCTTTGCTGCCTTGCATAGATTCCAGCTACTCTTTTTCTAAAGAGTAATTTCCTGACTCTCCTGGGTCAGATTCAGACCCATATCCACACCCCAAAGGGTTGTCCACCATGGTCGGTTCATGGGTATTCCTTTCTTGAGTGCATGGATCATGTAGATAGATTTCCATGTTGTATTCATTCAAAACATTCTCAGGAGAACCTTCTATATTTGACAGATCCTCCACCGTTGGCATATTATCTCTAAAGGGGGAAATATCTTTAGGAAGAGAGGATCTTTTATCTCCTTCCATATGAGGAGGATTGCGATGGATCTCGCTGTAAACCATGTCCGCACCACCCTCTACCTCCACCGCCTACAAGTGACTAATAGAGTGGCGTTCAGAGTCATCCATGTCTACATGAGTTCGGTTTTGATTCTTCTTGGCTCTGCACTGCTCGGCCGCATGCCCCAACTTTTTACAAATAATGCATCTCACTATACCATCTTCATACACAATCCGTTGTTTGAACCAGAAATAAACCTCCTTGCCCGGCTATTTCCTTTCGACCTGGATTTCCTCCACTCTGGTGCCGCTCATCGGCACTTCCACCAGCACCCTAGCATAGCTCCCCATAATACCATGCAACGTCCTACGATCCACCTCCACTGGCCTTCCTGAGGCTTTGGCCATGGAGAAAAGAATTTTCTCCAATACTCCATGGGAAGTTCTGGATATCGTATCCACCCCAGCTTGGTCTGAATAGGGTCCTCATGAATACTAAACTCCGGCCGCCATTGTTGGAATCTAATGACTTGCCCTTTGACTTTGACGGGACCTCTTTTCCACATCGAGGCCATGTCTCCCTCAATTTCAAATCTGAAAAGAATGAATTCTTTACCCAATGGCGCAAGGTTCACCTTACCCTTCAAATTCCAGACATTTTTTGCATCAGTCCTCACTTCATCCATCGAGACAAAGCGGAAATTAACCCACCCAATCAAAGCGTAAGAGAAAGATTGTAATTTCTCTTCGTACGCCTCCTGAGGAATAATGATCTTTGTAAGGGTTCCATCATGTATCGGATCAGGAAGATCATCTATGTTCGGTATAGTTTTCTTCGCTGCAGCTGCGTAAGATTGTTTGCTTCCTCCATTGATCACCTCCTACGTAGGGTGATTCTTTTTAGCTAATCCACCAGAGACGATATTGTCAGTTTTAGAGACCGGCGGAGGCAGAGAGTTGTGCTCCGGTCTCCAAAAATCAATAATCCTCCGTTGCTTCCCTCTATCGGGTGGTCGATCGCAAATCCCCCCATCCCTCTTAGAGCTTCTCTCTCCTGTGTTCTCCATCTCCCCTCAATGGTCGATTTAAGAATTTCTTTATTACCAGAAGATTTGGATTTACTAAAAGGTGGATAAATTGGATTTATCAGATCCTTGATCTTCAAAGATTTCTATTTTACTTAATGGAGGTCTGATGGGATATTTTGAAGTGGAGCGTGATCTACGCCAAGACGACCCAATTTCTCCTATTCTTTTCATTCTAGCAGAAGAGGTTCTATGCAGAGGTCTAAAGAAACTATTACAAGAGAAGAAAATCAAAGCTCTGCAAGGGCCAAGAAGTGAGTTGGTTCCTACTCATTTATTTTTTGCAGACAATATTTTCATATTTATGAATGCCTCCATAAATTATGTTAGAAATGTAAATGATTTCTTGAAGAAGTATTAGGAGTTTTCGGGTCAACATGTGAATCTAGAGAAGAGCAAGATTTTTTTGGGCAAAATTCCTTCATCTAGGAAACTTTGCATTATAGAGACTTTGGGCATTAGTTTGTGGAATTTTCCTACTAAATACCTTGGTGTTCAAATCTGTAAAGGTAGAGTCAAAAATCAGTTCTTGATACTTATTGTTGATAAAATTAGAGAGCGTTTGTCAGGTTGGAATGGTCATCTTCTCTCTATATATGGCAGGTCAGGTGTAACTAGTTCGCTTTGTCGTTCTGGGAATTCCTATGCATAATTTCTATGTATACTGGTGGCCCTCTTCTTTAATAAATTTGATGGAAAATTGAATTAGAAATTTCATTTGGTTAGGTGATGTGGATTTTGTTAAAGCAGTGATTGTCAAGTGGGACAATTTGTGCAAGCCTAAGGAGGAAGGTTTTTTTTTTTCACTAGAAGATGATTTTGTTAAAAAATAAAAGGATACATCAAAGAAGAAATAAAACATGAATGAGGCTGACACCACTAGAGCAACTTGCACCCTCCACCTTCGGTATGGCCATCAGCAGAGAGCACAAGCAATGCCCTAGAAAAATCTATATATGTGCCTATCCACCATATCATTCTCCAAATCAGCCATTATGTGACTTGGGAAAGACACCAAGAATTCAGAAAGCCCAGATTTAGAAGCCTTCTTAGCAAGCAAATCAGCTGGATAGAATCCAAGAAAAATAACCATATTTGGATGATGAACCATGGGATGTGATTATTATGAACTGTAGACACCACTGCAGCCAAATCAGATTCAATCCACAAACCCCTTGCACCCCAGCTCCTTAGCCATCAAGACCACTTCCATTACCACCTCAAACTCAGCCTCACAGATTTTCTTGATACCCAAAAAAATGTTGAAGGAGTCACATACCTGACCTTCGCTGTCCTAAGCGATACCCTTGCTCCTGCCTTCCTAGATTTCCCAAAGAGCTGCCATCAATGTTGATCTTTATCCAGTTCGTCTGAGGCTTGCACCAATTCACTTCCAGAGGAGGGGAAGATTTGATCTTTATCCAGTTCATTTGATGGAGGAAGGTTGTTTGGGTATTCATGGACTTCGAGATGTGAATAAATCTCTGCTATGTAAGTAGGCTTGGAACATAAAGCATGGGAACTCCATTATGAGTAGATTTTTTCAAGGCTCGATTTCTGAGTAATGGGTCTCCAAAAGAAAAAATTATAAGTCTTCTTCAATATGGCCTAGTATTCGTAAAGTGTGGTCCTTTATTTATTTATTTATTATTATTATTTTTTTTTTGATAAGTAACTTTGTGTATTGAAGAAAATTAAGAATTACAAAAAGAGGCAACCACACCTACCCCCTTTAGACAGACCTAAAGAGGGGTGGAGAAGTCCCTTAACAAGCAGGACAGACCTTGCATAATGCAATGAAAAGATTATAAAATCACTCTCCCATTACATTACTTCCTCAAATAAACATTACGGTTGGCATCCAAGTCCACTAGACTTTGCAAGTCTTGTGGAAAATCTTTTGGGCGAATAGTAATTTCACAATCTCTTGTATCATATGTAGCAATAAAGTCAGCTAAACTATTGACTTCCCTCCACACATGTAGTATCTCTTTCCTTCCAAATTCCTTTAGCAGATGAAGAATCTTGCTTTTAAGAGTTTGGATCTCCCATGGTCCAAATTCCTTTAGCATGTGGTCATTTATTGCTAGTAAGGAGAGATGGATTTTGGGAAATGGTAAGAACATCAGCCTCTTTAATGACATCTGACTGGGAGTAAATTTGTTAGCAGATTTATGTGGCCAATATTTGAGTCACTCTTTTTTAAAGATGTCAGAAATTATTCAAAATTTCAATTGGAGAATTCCTGATGTCAGATCAACTGTGCTTAAAAATGCTTTCTCAAATGCCCGATTAATTAGGCTGCCCCAGCATGATGTGGAGGACTGATGTTTTTGGAGTGCCTCTTCTTTTGGGATTTTTTTCCTCTTTCTCTGCGTGGAATGAGATAAAAAAAAGAAACCCCTAGGTTCCATGGCTTTCTCTTGTCTGGAGAAAATATTTACAGCCAAGGCATTCCACTTTTGGATGGTGCCTCACGCATAAGAAACTTCCAACAGATGATATCATTGCTGGCAAGGGAGTATCTATAGTTTCAAAACGTAGCTTATGTGGTTTAGATGCTGAAACTTTTAGCCACATATTTACAGGTTGTAGTTACTCGGTATCCATTTGGAATATGCTTCTTAACTGCTTTGGTCTATCTTGGCCTAATTTGGATGATATCAATCAGCTATCTCTTTGATGGATCAGAAAACAGAGACTATTATCAGTGCACAACCCTTGGTTGATGGGATTTATCATCGTCGCAGACAATATTTGGAGAGAAAGGTATGATCGGCATCATAATGGGCATGTAAAATCAAACGTCATTCTTTTTTAGAAGATCAGATCGGATTTACAAGAAGAAAACTTCTTTTTGTCTGGCATGGTCAAGCAACCATTGGATCTCTTATGTTCTCGCACACTTGGTCTTTCTGCTTCCCCTAGTAAGCCTTTATCGATGCTTGAGGTTTTCTAGTGTAAACATTTTTGGGGATAAACGACATTGAATGTGGATGGATGCGCCTTAAGAAATCCTGGAAGAGCTGGAGTGGAAGGAATTCATTGGAATCAATGGAGTAGTGTTGTGGGATCTTTTAAGATGTTCCTTGGGATACAATCAAATTTCTATACTGAATTTAAAGCCTTGAAGGAAGGAATTCTCAAAGCTAAGGAGTTACATGTTGATTCCCTCAAGATTGAATCCGACTCAACAACGGTGGTTGTTGCGATTCAAAATCAATCTATCCCATGGTATGCAGCTCAAGATTGCTTTTCAGTTGAAAGTTTTCTAGATTCTATAAACTGGAAGATTTCTCACTGCTTTCGTAAAGCAAATGGTGTGGCAAATTTCTTTGCCAAGGATGCAGCAAAATCAGGATCCTCGGAGATAAATATTATTTTCCCTTCTCATATCAGATCTAAGATTGCGCATTATGCTAATTCGAGACCTTGGTTTCGTTTTTGTTAAGTTTTTCTAGTTTATTCTCCTCTGCTGATGGCCATGCAAAAGGTGGGGTTTATAAATCATTTTGGTTGAGTTGTATTTTCTTTTTTCTCTCATTTTTAATAAATTTTTGATCTCTAGAAAAAAAAAAAGCTTTATTTTAAATAAAAATTAATTAATTTTTTTAGCAAGAGATCGTTGCCTAGTCATATGGGCCTTGCACCAGCATAGGGATTCCTGAGAACACATAATGATATCTACAAGAATGAGACATCTTATTTCACAGGGATAAGGTGGTAATTTCATATACCCCTGTTTCTAGGCGCAGGGATCACATGACCAGGTAGCTTTTTTTTTTTATTTTTTAGGTCACACAAGTGAGTGAGTGAGTAAAGTGGTCAGGGCATTTTTCTTCGTACTAGATTATCCCAATCATTGGTTGAAGCATTAAACTAGGGTTGCATCATTTTGTCTTCGATTTTTTTTTCATTAAATGATATTGTTATTGAGAGCATAAGATAACAATAGAAATAATTACAACAAAAACTGAATAAACAATCACCACATGGACCCCCATCTTCAGCATTGCCATCAAGGGACAAGCAACGCATTAGCGAAACCTGAAAGTGGGTCTACCATCAGCATCCATACCAATTTCTCAGCAATATGGGGCAGAAGGCTGTCTTTTGAAGAGGATAATCACTAGTTAGCAGTCTTCTTCGCCAAGTAGTCACAATGGAGTTCGCCTCCCTAAAGTTATAAGATATCTTCCAATTAATCATCTCAAGATAAGTCCTGAGATGAGTCGAAAACTACATAGTAAACCATGGGATCTTCTGATGTTGGATTGATGTCACAACCGCCGATGAATCAGATTATGTCCATAAGGCAGAAATCCCCATCTCCTTAGCATGCAAAAGCCCTAGTATGAGACCTTTGAACTCTGCTTCGAAAACTCCTTTCGCACCCAAATAGACACTGAAGGAGCTTAAAACTTTTCCATTGTGATTCTTCAAAACACCTTCAATCCCTACTCTTCCTGGATTCCCTAGAGGACTACAATCAAAGTTAAGCTTTACCCAGCTTAATTAGGTGAGTTCTACACCAAAAAACCTCCAAAATTGTTTTATGAGCAGCACTTTCAATGTTCAAACGCAACATTCTATATCATAATATATCCAAAACCAAACTCACACCACCTTTTGTGTTAAGATAATGCTCCCTTATTTACCGCTTGATGATTTGGATCACATATTTAGTCAACTTGTGTCTTCCTTCATGTCGTTGCGTATTTCTCTCTCTCCATTTATTCGCAAAAACAATGACTAGCCCCATTGCCCATGCCTCTTTTAGGCTAAAAACCTTAAGTTTCCTTTTCCAGTATATCACAAAGTCTCTCAAAGAGTCACACTCCCTCCAATTTATTTAAAGCAACCACATATTTTTCCATAACTTTTTAGAATATGAGCATTGTAGAAATATGTGCCCTATAGACTCCGTATCCACCGCACAAAACTCTCATATGGAAGCAAGAGGCACTCTTCTTTTTATCACAGCATCATCAATTGGAAGCTTCCCATGCATAAGGCGCCATTCAATGGTGAATAATCTCAGTTTAGCTTCATACACCATATAAACATATTCCAATCTTTGGGCATTGCCTCCTTAACTCCTCCCACGCTGAAGGAGAATTGAATTTTCCATCAGTAGTAAGACTCCAGAAACACTAGTCTTCACAATTGTATGAAGGAAGATTGATAGGCTTCACTTGATTAAAAAAAATCTTTAAGAAAAATCGATTGGACTCAAGAAGTTCTCTGATGAGCACATTTATGTGTGAAATCTTAGGGTAAAAAGCATGCATTTTACATATTTAGAATGGAGCTACCTTGGGTTTTACTCTCTTTTTGCAGGTTTCATATTTTCAAGGCCTTAATGACTATTGGGCATTATATCTCCAATTTTACACGTAAAGAGGTCCCATGTCTTTTCATGCTACGAAGAGGACAAAATTCTGAGCAAGATGGACATATTGCATTAAAAGTACACATTTGTTTAGACACCAATACACGTGATTATTCTTTTTGGGCCAGAAAAAGAATAATTGACCAAAACTAAACCAAGATGTAGAACCAACCCGTCTGCAACTGTCCCATGGGTCTAAAGAATATTCTAAGATTCCAACAAAGTAGGAGGGACCCACCTTAGGTGCCACTCTCTCTCCTTGGACGTGAAACACAAAATCTCCTATTTTTTGGAGATTTGGTTGAAGATTCTCTTATTTTCCACCTACTTAAAGACAAGGGGCATGGACAGGATTTCCAAACAATTTAGAATATTGTCTAAATCTTGGAAAATCGTCCAAGAGAGGAGGCTGCCCACATTTGAAGAAAAAAAATAAAAAAAGAGAAAAAAAAGGGAATAAAAGTTTCCTATTTTATCTCCCCTATTTTCTCTCCCTTTTTCTCCTGATTCCTATTTTCCACCTCATCACCCTTGGGTGTTCTTCCCTTTTCTCCCATATTTTCTCTCTTTTTTTTTTCTTCTCTCCTACCCTCCACATCACAATCGACCAAGCCAAGAGTGACCCACCAAATCGTTCTCCCCTTCTCTTTCCTATTTTTTTCTCTTCTCTCCTCTCTTCCCTCCATCTCATCACACAAAATCGTCCAAGGGGATCCACCCTTGGACGTCCTTCTCTCTCCCCTATTCCTTATAAAAGGGAGTTGACCAAACCCTAAAGGGGTGTACCTCTCTTCCTCTGTTTTTCTCTAGTTTTCATTATGCTCTCCCTCTAGTTCTAGTTTTAGTTCTTTGTTTTTGCTTTAACACTTTTGTAATTTGGTTTCATTAAATTAATGCAAGTCTTTTACTTTTATGGTTTATGTTATTCAAGTTATGCAAGTTGTAAAAATTTTTAATTTAGAGTTCTAGGCTTAGTTCTAGGTGACAAGAACAAGTTGTGGAGCATCTCTTTCAAGTTTAGTTTTTCTCTTCTAGATTTGTTTTCTCTAGGCCTAGCAATTTTAGATTTGGTTCATTCCAGATCTGGTTTTTAGGGCTGATAGTATTTCAAATCTCAATCAAGCTTAATTCAAGCATTGAAGTTTTAATTCAAGTAGGTAGGCTTCTTCATAAATCATCTCATCCCCCCTCTCATTCCCTCTTCTTACTACCCATTCATTCTTAATTTAGAATTTAAATTTTAGTTTTTACTTTGATGCTGTCCCTTTGCCCCTCTCTAGCCATGGAACCATCATTTAATTGCCTTTACTTTCAGTCATTTGCTTTTCCTCCCTTCCCCTAAAGCTAAGTAGAGCAGGCCTTGTAAGAGTAACTCTCTGGTTAAGTAAGGAAGCTTATATTATTTATGGTGCATCCCTTGGGCTAAGTAGAGATACCTATTTGTATGTCTCTCTTGGCTTTGTTCCCTTTATTTGCACTTTTCTTTACTTTTCAGCACTTTTACTTTTAGTTATTTACTTTTTAATTGTGTGGTTTGAGTATTTAAATTCCTAGATGACCAATGGTTAGGGTTAGATGTGAATGGTTAGGTCATTCAATTTTTATTACAATTCTAATTTCCAATTTCTCTAGTTGTGTTTTAGGTCGGTAGTTAAAATTAGATCACAATCAATCAATCCGTACACTTTCGTGTTACTAAAAGAAGCTAAAAATAAAGTGGTTGCTCTCCTTGTGTTCGACCCATTAGCTACACTAATCCGTATGCTTGTGGTTACTTTTAAATCTCAAACATTCTCCATTCAAAATTTCCTATAAATCTAGAAAATCTGTCATTAACCTGAGAAAAAACATCTCCATCCAAATTAGCCATTTCTTCAATTGTATTCTCACCTAAACACCTATCCTTCCAGAAGTTAATAATGATTGTTACATTGCCATTATCCATCTGTCTTTTGACGATACAAAACTCCACATTCTCTAAATTCTTGGCCACATGGAAGAGGCTTTATATCCTGCTTGAAATTTCCGTCGCCTTTTAGAAATTGCCCCCAAAAACTTACTAGCAATAAAATCCTCGTGCTTGATTTTTTCAAACCATCTTACAGATCATGGCTTTGTTGACTTTTCTTAGCCTCAGTAGCCCAAAACGACTCTTCATCTTTGGTTTGCAACATAGGTACCATCCCATTGTGATAGCTTTAGAGATATCCACGTCACCTGACCAATTATAATTTCTCATTCACTTCTTTATGGTGGAGAGAAGAGAAGAGGGCCACCAATAAACTAAGAAGTTATGAATTGGCATCCCTAAAATGATTGCACGAACCAGCACCACTCTACCTGCTATAGATAAAAAAATTTCCATCTTGCAAGTCGCGCCTTCACTTTGTTCATAACTGGAAGAAGGGAATCTCTTTTGAATCTGCCCTTAAATATTTCCACTCTTAGGTATCTAGTAGGGAAGTGACACATTGGGATGCTAACTTTATCCACAATTGCTTACTTTCTCGCTACTAGAATTTTTCCCATAAAGACTTTGCTCTTTTCAAGGTCGATTTGTTGCCTTCAAAACTCTTAATATTTAATCAGAAAAGAATTTAGATTCCTAACATACCTTACCGATGCATTAGTGAATATAAATATGTCATCCGTAAAAAGAAAATGACCAAGCATACTAACCTCATAAGGCCAATGGAGAGCACTAATCTTCTTCTCAGCCGAAAGAGCATTCGAACCCCAACTCAAAACCTCCTTAGCCGGATAAACAACATAGGTGAGATTGGATTACCTTGACATAAACCCCACTCGATTCCGAAATACTCCAAAGGTCCTTCATTAAATAAAACTGAGATTTTAGTCTAAGCAAGCAACTAGTGAATCGATGAAATCCAATTATCAGAAAATCCAAAATTTCTCATAACCTGGAAGATAAAATTCTAAGAAATGGTCTCATATGCCTTATGGATATCAATTTTAAGAGCCATATCTCCACTTCTGGTTGTCAAAAACATCATATTGGCTAGCTCCGATGCCAAATTAATGTTGGAATGGATGATTTTCCCCTTTTGCTGCTCCTCAAAGATTAGTCTCGGATGCAAAGCAACCAACCAAATTGCTAACACCTCAAAGATAATCTCGCAAAATAAATTCCCCATACACAAAGGCCTGAATTTTTTCAAAGAAGATGTATAATCAACTTTCGGAATTAACACCAGAAAATTTCTATTAATTCCTTGAGGCATACAACCAGTGCTAAAGAAAAACCTAATAGCGTTACAAACATCATACAAGATCACCCTCCCAGCCATGTTTATAGAAAGCACTAAGGAAACCGTCTAAAACTGAGAGAGCTATCCGGATATAGATCCCAGACTGTGCTTTTCACCTCAGAGTCTAATGAGATAGCATTCGGTCACCTATTATCTGCATCCTCCATAATTTTTGGTATGCAGTTAAGCATATCCAAGTGATCAATTTATGTTGTGCCTTTATGGAAATTTTCATAAAACCCTACACCCCTATCAAAGATCACCAATCCATCCTCCTCCTTTAATTCTCTTACCGTTTCTCCATCCTTCTCTAATAGCAGAGAGATGAAAAACTTAGAATATCTATTACCCTGCTTTTTCCATTAAACACAAGACTTCTCAGCCCACAACTGTTCATGGTTTCCAATGCCTTGATGTATCTTGTTTTCACATCAACCTCCTTAGTAAATGAATAATCATCAATGCCATATAACTTAACCTATTTTTGTACCTCCTCCATGTTCCTCCTAGCCTCTTCCGATTCCAAATTAATATTTGGAAATGAATTATGAGCCCGACACCTCAAATCACCCTTAAGGTGCTTTAACTTTTGGAAAGAAAATGGGGACCTCTGATCCAACCATTCTATGATTCCTTTACCTACTGAAGGAATCTGTCATTCTCCACCCAGAACTGTGGAAACCTAAATGGGAAATTTTTTTGTTCATTTCTCATGTAATCAATAGTGGTGAGTGGTCTAATGTTATCCTTTGCAACACCAATTAAGAGCTGTCCTGAAAGAGAGTCATGCATCATTGCAAAACATTTTACCTAACACCGCTAAGACATTCATGCGTGTCCTATTACTGGACCATATAAACTTGCACCTTGCAAGGGGAGCTACATCAAACCACAGGTATCTACTATCGCACCAAACTCCATAGTAGATCTCTGTAGACACCCAATTTTTTCACCCTCCCCTAGCTGTGATGACATATGGATCTTGGATGCGACTTTTGTTACCAATCAACAGAGATGATAATTGATTGAGGTAGCTATTCCCAGGAGTATTCCACAATCACCCAAAATTCCTAGAAAACTCATGCGAGAGAGAAGGGTCCAATTATGAAATTTCATATACGAAGGAATCCAGTCAAAGTGACAGCATAGATGCAGAGTACTCAGAATTATGATTCCAACGATATACGGTATGTCAAAATTAGACCAACGGATCTCCTACAATCATTCCCAAAAATCCTGCCTATACTAGCACCCAAGCCTTGCCTTGAGGGCCCACCACCAAGCCCTGTGTGCACGCAACCAAGCCCCGCATGCCCACCACCAAGCCACGCGTGCACACAACCAAGCCCCGTGCATTCTTGACTGAGTCCTGTGCATTCCCGATTGAGTCCCGCACATTCCTGATCGAGTCCCACACATTCCGACCCATTCTCACACATTCCTACACCCATGCAACAATCCAACCCCACTATCAAAGCCCTAACACCTGTGTTGGAGCTCCAACAACTGTGCTGGAGCCCCAACACCTATGTTGGAGTTCCAGCACCCCTGCTAGATCTCCAGCACCCTCGTTGAAGCTATCGTACCCCTGCCGTGACCTCCGTCGTTCCTCGCTAATGATCGAAATCCCCTTCTGATGATTGAATCAGAGAAGGAATTCCCTCTTCACCCGCTTATGTACCCTACATTGCCTCCTAGCGTACCCTACACCTCAGCCTCCCATTGGTCCAAAAAAGAATCTTTTCCCATGGTTGGTCCAAAAAAATTACCTTTCACCCTATTGGATATTTTTTTATTACCCTTCACCCCATTGGTCCAAAATTTTTTACTTTCACCCCATTGGTTGAGAAAAATTACTTTTTACCCCCATTGGTTGAGAAATTTTCTCTCTCCTCCCTATTGGTCCAGAATTTCTATAAATATCCCCTCCTTTAGATTTTGGACATAATAACAATCCAAGTCTCTTAGTGAGCAACCCATAGTAGCAGAGCTCTGCCCTCTCTCCTCCCCTTTTCCCCCATGAGGTTTTTCAAGTATTCAGAGAGATCTTCATAAGATCTGAAGTTCAAAGTGTTCTTTGGGCCTTCGGGACACTTTAATCCTTTGCTTTCTTTGAGTGAGATTTTTAAGAAAAGTTCCCTCCTAACCCTCCGATAGCCTATCCCTAGCGGAAGCTCTATTCGAGTGCCACCTTATCCTAGCCCTCTGATAGCCTGTCGCCAACGAAAGCCCTGTTCGAGTGCCATCTTAGCCTAGCCCTCTGATAGCCTATTCCCAGATAAAAGCCCTATCCGAGTGCCACCTCAGCCTAGCTCTTTGATAGCCTATCCCCAACGGAAGCTCTATTTGAGTTGAAACCCAAAAATAGCCCTCCCTAGCAGAAGCTCTGTCCGAACCCAAATCTAGAAGTAACTGTTCCCAGTCAGAACTCTTCCTGAATATCATCACAATCAGCATCTCTCGAGAAAGGAATTTGGAGGTCAAGACCATTTTCCCCTGAGCCAGGAGAATCCACAAGAAATACCAGCATCAACCAAGAGTTCCACCCCTCTTGACCCGAAATAAGGGTTAAGCTCAGGAATAATTTCTCAAATGTAGACTTTATATAGACTTTGTTTTAGTGTACATAGTTATTTAAATTCAATTAATGTATATATGTGTGATAACTCAGCCATGCATGCGGAATAGGATTAATTGTGACACTTACCCTAAATCTCTGGACCGTACCAACTTTTAGACCCTTTTCTCAGGAATTGGGCCCACCCTAGGGTCCTAGGCTCATAATTCTAGGTGGTGACTCCAAACCCTTTTGTATGATCCTGATCCCTATATTGGACCATCATCAAACCCCCGTCTCAAATGATGAACTTTACACTCTTATAAAATAGGCCTCCACGTATCTTCGAACGACGATACAGTGGTGCGGGCCTGTAAGGTAAGTACACACGACACACCCCTCCCTCACATGAAAGAGAAAGAGAGGAGAGAGGATGGAATCAAAGCATAAGTCCATTTTCGACCACTACCCTCACAGTGGCGACTCCACTGGGGATAAATGTCAAGCTTCCGACAATAGATGCTACCTCTAAATGCAAGAACATTTTCCACCACATTTGTTTGAAGACATGTTTGGCTAACCCTATGTTTGTAATTGTATTCGCTAACCACATCAAACATTGTGCTCGAAGTGAAATCATTTAGCCAGGGACTCCCTATCATGCCCGCACCCTCAGGGAGCTCAATGCATATTATGGAGAGTACTCTGAGAGCAAATGATACCCGCTTCCTATACAAGGGTGTGGGGTATTGTTAAACGGTGAGGATGTTCATAATTGTGCCAGCACCCTCAGGGAGGTCTGTACACTTTATAACATTCTACGATCGAATAATGAAATCCCCGCATTACATTTTTGCACACAATCACTCACGATTCCACCACCCCATGGCCAGTTGCTTAACCTCGTGTGTAGTCACTAGTAATGGGCAAGGAAGTCACCCCCTTGATCTCATACCTATGGGTATATCAAAAGGATCATGTACCTTGCGTATATAGATCCTATCAAGGGAACATTGTCATTCCTATTGCATCCATTGCATACTCGCATCATGTAGGAAATAGATGGAGAACGCTAAAAACGCCATAAACTAATCTGTAGAATTTGTTTGCGGTCTTGAAGAGGAATTTTCCTACGATATATTCTAGTCATAAAGAAATGCTCTCTTAAGTGGGTTTCGGATAAAAGGTGTCCTTCCTCCTTAGAAATGAAATTTGAATGATTTGACATAGCTATTTTCTGTTAAAGTCCCGCGAAATGTTAAATTATCTAAAAGACCCGAGGAAACTAGGAGGAAGGTCACCTAGTGGGATAAGAGTAAGGAAAGCATGACTTTATTGACAAAGAATGTATTAATAGGGATGTTCTGGCCAATCCATTTGTATGAATCTTCCGCTTATGGGATTAAGTGGACTAGGGGCATCATCCCTTATCCACTCCCTACCATTAAACAGACTAACTTTGGATGAATCATTGGCTGTTAATCTAGTGAATGAGTGAATAAGGGGTTAGGAATTCAAGAATTCTAAAATAAACCATTTTTTGGTTCAGGCACAATTCCACACCTCAAGTATTCTCCGTGGTCCATTTGGACACGTCAGGGTAATCGGTTAACTCGCTTAAGTCCAATGTCAGCCCTGTCGTCTCTCTGAGATTGTCTATCGCCAGTGATTACAACCCAGTTCACATGGATCCACAAAACCCCGAGTCACCCAAGCAAGCATGGGTCCATCTCATAGAGACTTTGTAGATAGAAATGGCTGAGGCCAAGAGAGGAATAGCTCAGATATTGCATGCACTTTAGAACTCTCCAAGGGCTAAACTAGCACAAGCTACAGGAGAATTGGATTAGAACGGACCTATGGGTCATTGTGGGATTTCTTCCTGAGTTGACTCAGGAGAACCAGAGCAAGTTAGGCCAATCGGTCAGAGAGGAGTTTCACCTATCCATCCAAATGTTTAATGGGGACCTATTCTAGGGTCTCTCCTCCTAGGGTAGTGATTAAAGATGAGGAAGAGGAATTTGTGACACATGTTTGAATGGAGCCTCCAGAGACAGAGAAGGAAAGGAAGTTCAGAGAAAAATTAGAGAAGTTGGAGAATATGATCCGAGTAGGAAAGAGCTCAGAAATTCAAATAGTGGATCAAGATGAAATGAGTTTCTTTTCTGGGGTAAGGATTCCTGAAAAGTTCAAATGGCAAACTGATAGGTTTGATAGGTCAGGGGACCCCAAGGCTCATCTTAAGGTTTTTCTCAGCATCGCCAAGTCATGGAAACATGCAGACAACCAAATGGGACAAGCCTCTATGTTAACCCTATCAGGACCAGCATTAAGGTGGCTCACACAGTTGGAGTCATCCCAAACCCAGAATTGGATAACAGTGGTGAAAGCCTTCACCAAGCAGTACTCATAAAACACTGAAGTAGATGTAAAATGTTGGGAGCTTGAGACGTTGAGACAACAACCTGGAGAATGATTCACAGCCTTCTTGATGAGGTTTAGGGATAAGGCCAAGATGGCATATCGGCCTTCGGAAGTAGAGCAAATGGAGATGTTGATTGAGAACTTATCAAATCCGTATTATGATGTTCTTTACTTCCAACATCTATACACTTTTGATGCCCTAATAGCCACCGGCACACGTGTGGAAAATAAAATTTTGAGAGAGGACCAGTATCAAGGATCTTCCCAAGATGCAAGCAAGAACATCAGAGTTAGATGGGAAAAGGGTCCTGAAACTAATGTGGTAGGCATGGTCCAACAGTCGGTCTCACCTATCACCTCTTCACAATCCTTTGTAATACAAACAGATGCTCCCTCCCAGAAGGCTCCTTGCCCAAGAAGAAGTTTTTTGATTTGGGAATGCTAGTGATAACAGTAAATGAAAAGCTAAAGAAACAAGGATTGCTATGGACAGTGGCTCCAAGAGTAATCATCAAACCTCCTCCACCTTGGTCCAGAGACCATGAATATTATGCTTACCATATTCAGAAAGGGCAAACCACTGAAAGATGCATAGGTCTCCTACATCCGATCCAGGATTTGGTTGATAATGGGACCATTGAAGTCAAGGTTAAGCAACCTCCCAATGTCAACACCAATCCATTTCCTGATCATGTGAACAATCTAGATGAAGAAGCCACAAAAAGTGATCCCACTCAACTCATTGTACCTAGAGCTCGGAAGAATCACATGAATACCTAGAGCAAAGAATCACATGAATGCCAGAGTCACAAGGACTCCCAAAAGAAGAGAGTCATCGGAAGAAGAATCAGAAGATCGGACTCCCACCGTTCATCCTTCCTCATCAACAGAAGAATCCGCCTTACCATATTACCAACCTCCACCATATCATCAACCTTCACCCCACTATCGAGGAGGAATTTCCTCATCTTATCACCCCCAATCTTCATATCCTACCTCTCACATTACATCACTTTCATACCACCCCACCTCATATCCATCATCACCCTCATACCAATCCCATTCTCAATGTTTGGTGTACAACCTAAAATAAGAATGGACGGATGGGTACAATTGGAAGGATATGCTTGCATTATCAGATTCCCCAAAGATGACTTCGTCAACATAGATCAGTGAATGCATTAGGAGAAGATCAGGATGGTGATCCCACTTCTCTAATTCAGCCCACTATATCTTCAGAGGATAATCTAGAGATGATTGAAGAAGTCATGGATGACCTCCTCAGAGTAGTGATAGCATTGTCAGTGGGAGAAAAAGTCAAAGAGCATGCCTCCCTAATCTACACAGGGAGTGACACAAAGGATGATGACAAGGATGAGAGCGAAGATGAGAAGGATGGAGATTATTCTAATTCTCAAGATGATGATGAGTACCAGGACTGGGATGCTACTAGGGGCCTTGGCACAATGATGAAGATGATGAGTTCAGGTACTATTCACCTAAGGATCTGGGAGGATATTCAGTGTATGCAATTAGTGAAGATGACCCAATGATTAACCCTGCCTACGTAGTTCATTCAGCACTCATGATTCACATAGAAGGAAATGAGTGGGCACTTAACCACAAGAACCATTGCACCATTGAATAAATAGTCGTAACTTTCTCAGAAGGAGAAGAAGGCCCTTTGCCACACCTCCTCATCCATCAAGCCATCGAATCGCTCCTGAATTGGACTAGTATTGGAGAAGACTTCAAGTTTACTCATGCTATCGAGTCAACCAACCTGAATACCACTAAAAAAAGCATCAATTCTGTAGTTGGGTCTATTGTTTACAAGTCCGTGTCGGCCTCCCCTCTTGAGGCAAGTCCAGAGTCTGTGTATGTCGAGTCTGATACTCTTTCTTTCATGAATGAAAATTTTGATTCAGAGTATGACTTGCCTCCTTTTTCTGATGATGATATTAATAAATATCAAGAGTTAATAAAAAAAATGCAAACCAAAGAAAGCCTAACCTATCCGTGAGGATATCCGGGTTATTAATCTAGGAACCAACCAATGCCTTCGAGAGCTAAAAATTGGTACCACCCTAGATGACAAAGAAGCAGAACAAATGATTAGTCTTCTGAAGGAGTTTACCAAAGTCTTTGCTTGGTCTTATGAGGATATGACTAGTATAGACCTAAACATTATGCAACATCAATTGTCGACCTATCCTGGGGTAAAATCGGTGAAGCAGAATATCCAAAGAATGTAGCCAAAATGAAGTAAGAAGATCAGAGAAGAAGTTATGAAGCAGTGGAATAAAGGACTTCTACAAGTGGTGAAGTACCCCCAATGGTTGGCTAATATAGTACCAATGCCCAAGAAGGATGGCAAGGTATGAATATGCGTAGACTTTCGAGATCTCAACAAAGTGAGCCCTAAAGATGACTTCCCACTACCTCACATTGATATATTGGTCGACAACACAGCAGGGCATGCCTTGTTATCATTTATGGATGGATTCTCGGGATACAACCAAATAAGCATGCACCCAGAGGATCATAAGAAGACAGCCTTCACCATGCCATGGGGAACCTATTGTTACAAGGTGATGCCTTTTGGACTGAAGAACTCCGAGGCAACTTATCAGAGAGCAGCTACAGCCATATTGCATGGCATGATGAACAAAGATGTGGAAGTCTACGTGGATAACAAGATAGTGAAGTCAACAGATTTGCAGGGGCATATTCCCACACTAAGGTGATTCTTTGAAAGGATCAAGAAGTATCAGCTAAAGTTGAATCCTCAGAAGTGTGTATTTGGGGCAACTGCGGGGAAGTTGTTAGGTTTTTTGGTAAGTGAAAGAGGCATTGAAGTCGACCCTATCAAGATCAAGGAAATTCAGGAGATGCCCACACCTTGGACTGAGAAGCAAATACAAGGATTTTTGGGCCACGTCCAGTACATCAGTAGATTCATAGCTCAGTTGACTATAATCTGTGAACCAATTTTCAAGCTGTTGAAGAAGGATCAGCCCACAGAATGGAATGACCAATGCCAACAAGCTTTTGACAAGATCAAAGGATACCTCATGAACCCACCAGTATTGACACCATCGGTGGGAGGAGAACCAGTTATGTTGTATTTATCCGTTGCTAGCACAAAAGAAGATAGAAAAGGGGGCAGAACATACCTATATTACCTCAGAAAGAAGTTCCTAGGGTATGAGACACGGTACACATCTTTGAAAAGAACTTGTGTTGTATTGATTTGGGCAACAAAAAGGTTACGACACTACATGGTGTCCTATTCGGTACGTTTAATCTCCAGAATGGATCCAATCAAGTACCTCTTTGAGAAACTAGCCTTAACAGGAAGGATGGCCTGTTGGCTACTTTTGCTATCAGAATTTGACATCACCTATGTTGCTCAGAAGTCTATCAAGGGGCAAGCTATAGCTGATCATTTAGCTGTGCACCCCGCAGAAGATGGAAGGGCCCTGGATGATGCCTTTCCCAATGAAGAGATCACAGTAATAGAAGAAGAAGACATAGTTAACGAATGGTAGTTGTTCATTGACGAAGCAGCAAATCAAAAGGGATGTGGTGTGGGAATATTGCTTATCACTCATGATGGAACTTATTTACCTTTATCATTCTACCTCGATTTACCCTGTACCAACAACATTACTGAATATGAAGCTTATGCCTTGGGACTCGAAATGGCCTTGACCATTTGGGTTAAAAGGATCAAGGTGTATGGAGACTCATCAATTATCATTTGTCAGACACAAGGAAAATGGAAAACCAGAGATGAAAAGCTGAAGTCGTATCAAGAAAATCTGGAAGAGGCGATTGAACACTTTGAGAAGATCTCGTTTGAATAGTACCAAAGAGATAACAATAGGTTTGTTGATGCTCCTGCAACCTTGGCTTCCATGGTATAATGCAACCCTCTGGCTAAGGTCCGACCATTTTTGGTAGAACAAAGAAGCAGGTCCATTTATCAAAATTCAGTGAACTCTCTCACCATAAATGGTCAGCCTTGGTTTGCTCACATAATGGATTTCATCAAAGAAATGAAGTACTCGAGTGGAGCAACTGACAGAGAAAAGAATTTTCTAAGGAGATATATCACCCAATTCATTCTTCAAGAGGATTTTTTATACAAGAGATCCTATGATGGAATACAACTGTTGTGTGTGGATGAGGAACAAGCAGCAACAATCATGGAAGAAATTCATCAAGGCCTTTGTGGACCCCATATGAATGCCAAGATGCTAGCTAAGAAGATTCTTAGGCTAGGATACTATTAGAACCCAATGGAAGCAGACTGTGTAGGCTTTATCAAGAAATGCCACAAATGTCAGATATATACCAACATTATACATTTCCTACCAACAAAGTTGCATTTGCTCAATTCTCCTTGGCCATTCTCCACTTGGGGTATCGACATCATTGGAAAGGTCAACCCCAAAGCATCTAATGGTCATGAATTCATTTTGGTAGCCATTGACTATTTCACCAAGTGGGAACAAGATCAGTCATATACAGTCCTCACATCTGCTAAAATAGTGAAGTTCAACTAAGAAAATATCATTTCTTGGTATGGAATATCTCAAGAGCTGATATCGGATCAAGGATTCCACTACTGGGGTAAAACTGATAAGATCTGCACAAAGTTTTGTATCAAAAGGCATTGCTCTACCACCTACCAGCCATAAACCAATGGGGCAATAGAAGCAGCCAACAAGAAAATCAAAGTAATCCTACAGAAAATGGCTGAAACACACAAGGATTGGGCAGATAAATTACCACTTGCTTTGTGGGCATATCAGACTTCTATGCGATCCTCTACAGGGGCAACCCCTTTTTCTTTAGTGTACGGGATGGAGGCCGTTCTACTTGTGAAAATTCTAGTACCATCCCTGAGGGTGCTTCTTGGTAGTCAATTGCCTAAAGGGGAATGGGTGAAGGCTAGACATGAAGAACTTAACTTCCTCGATAAAAGGCATATCAAAGCCATAGAAAATTTGAAGAAATATCAATTGAGAATAGTAAGGGCCTTCAACAAGAATGTAAAGCCCTGTCATATAGAAGAAGGTCAACTTGTTCTTCAAGAACAAAGAGCTCCAATTCATGACCCAAGAGGAAAATTCAGGCCCAACTGGAGTGGCTCATTCACTGTTAAAGAAATTCTACCAAGCAAAGCTGTGAAACTCATAGACCACAACGGTGAAGAAATACGCGGACTGGTCAATATGGATCAACTCAAGAAATATTATGTCTGAAAGGGTGAATAGCTTGAACTACGTTAGACCTGATTCCTCTCAAAGGATACGTAGGCAACTTGACATGTGCAAGTGCGGTCTCAACAATCTCAAGGCAATAAATTGGTTCCTAAATTAATAATCAAGGTATCTTAAAATATCATCATAGTTTGTATCCCACAAGAATCACCATTTGGCATGCAAGGCCATTAAGTATCTATCATTCGCCTATTGGTTCATCAATTCTTATCCAGGATTCTTTCCCCAAAGAATCACCATTTGACATGCAAGGCCATTAGATTTTTGTCATTCACCTGTGGCCCTTCCAATTCTTATCCAAGATTCTATCCCCCCAAAAGTCACCACCCAGCCCCAGTTTATCAAGGTCAGTTTGTTCCCCATCCTTGATCAGTAAAAAAAAAGAAAAAGAAAAAGAAAAAAAAAAGAGAACTTGATGCAACAGTGGTAAAGGTTTGGTTGTGTCAATAGTTAATGAGTAATGCTTTGAAAAATCATCACATCTTCTCTTTGCTTATGATAACTGCAGAATAAGTCATGAGCTCCTTGAATGAGACATTAAGGAAATGGACCTTGGACATAAGCATAGTGACACCAGGACTGTTAGAATCCTTGAATATGTCAATACTCAATCAATAGGGTGCATAGAGCTACATCATAATTTGCTCCAACAAGTGCCTCAACATTGGGATGCTGATCTTCATGTGTTTCGGTTTGGGTTGGTTGAGACCTTTCCAACTCTCAAAGATTTCTGAGTTTATATGTCATTTCCACCTAAGGGCAAGTTGATTCAATCATCTTTGAAGAAAGATCACTCAGAAGAGATTCAAGACTTTTTCGGATAGGAAAAAGAGAAAATAAAGCAATTCATCAGATATGGAAAGATCGACATTCTGAAAGTGGCCAGGATCTTCATTCAATACCTACGACTGGGAGAAATCCAGCAGCAAAGGTCACAAGATGCTTACCTATTGTGCATGATAACCCACTATGTTCTTTAAACTCTGGAACATGGTGCACCAGTTGTCTTGATAGAGGTAATAAAGCAATTGAAGAAAGGAAGAGATATCATTCCTACAGTCCTTGTATAGACATTCAAAGGACTTGATGACATGAGCCATAGCCATAGGTTTGGACTAATCATTATAGTGGAAGTCTGGCCATTTTTCAACTATGGCTACTTGATAAGCTGAGGGTGAACAGGCCATCAAATGGAGGTCAACTTGGGTTTGTTGGTCACCAAGAAAGGAGGGAAGCCCCAGAGTTCAAA
Source organism: Macadamia integrifolia (assembly GCF_013358625.1). Lineage (NCBI taxonomy): Eukaryota > Viridiplantae > Streptophyta > Magnoliopsida > Proteales > Proteaceae > Macadamia > Macadamia integrifolia. Next base: position 72,522 of record NW_024868284.1, read on the forward strand.
CTCCTAGATGATTGGGAAGAATACCTACAAGGGAGAACTACAGAAGAAATTACATGGAAATGCCCAGAGAAGCCACAAGAAGACTTTCTGATGATGACCCCTAGCTACAACTACATCAGGTTGATGGAATTGACTCACACATCCTTTTATTTGCCTCCATACATCAGCCGACAATATGGGCTCGAGGCTATGGACCCGGAGGAGTTAGTGAACTTTCACCCACCCCAAGAGTTGTCTTCCCACCTTGTTACTTACCTATCTTGTCTATGGTAGGAGGGTTATTTTCATGTAATTTACTTGGTAGTAGAATGAAGGAATATTTGGATTTTCATGTCATCCCGATTATTCTAATTATGACTTGAGTTGTCGAATTGATTATGCCTAAACATTTCAAACCATAAATCATAAAAAATAAATAAATAAATAAATAAAAAATAAAAAAACCAAAAGGAGATTTTCTTTGTGCCAAAGATAAGTTTTCATTTAGAAGATGCCATAATAAGATGATAAACAAACAAAGGGGAGGGAAAAAAGGAAAAAGAAAATACATATGTTTGTGTTTACAGAAAATACAGGAACAAATCTCTATGGATCAAAAGTCATCATCTGAACCATGTTTGACATCATCATCATGAAAGGTCATAGAATTGGAGGGTCCCAATCCTGAGCTCGCCAACCTCTATGCCTGGTCCTCAACCTACCTCTTTAAACTGGTAATCTCCCATCAGTAGGAGCTAACCTGTCTCTTCAGAGCATTGTTCTCCCTTTCCTGGAGAACACGTAGAATAATCAAGAAAAGAAGCAACAAAAGAGGAAAAAGATTAAGGGCAGAAGGGTACCTTCTCAACCACAACCTCTGACAGGCTCTGATGCATCCGCCTCAGTTCGGCGTAGAGCTTGAGAGACACCTAAGAACATGCATGTCAGTCACAAGATTCAAAAATTAGTTAAACAAGGGGTATTTTGATACTCACAATTATATGGGATAGGAAGTCCAAGGGAGGTATCTCTATCCACTCTACGTTCCAAAAGCTTAGGAATGCCTGAACGAATCACATTGGGATAGGACCAGCCTAGGAAACCATTAAAGGGGCTGACGGCCATCCGAAGAGGTCCCCTCACTACAATGGAAGCCTCGACCTGAGAGGAGGAGGCAACACCTACTCGGGACCGAGCAGGAGTGGGAGCCACATGTCGTGCCCTCCACTGAAAGAACATCAATAAAAAAAGAGAAGGATTTGAAATACGAGAAAAAATGTTCAAGAAAGGAAACATACCAGTGGCCCCCTACGACCAAATGGAGCGCAGACTGTCTCCTCCTTAAGGAAGGCCTCATAATCCCTACTACCGTCCAGTATAAAGTCATCCCATACTCCTTCAGCCCATGTCTCTATCTCACCCTTGAGAAGACACTTTGGGTAAAGCATGGTCGATGGAGAGAAGAAAGGTGGATAGCACACAGCAGAATCAGACCACTGAGGAGTAATATGCTCCCCTAGATACCAGGTGTGGCCCCAAATAGCCCGGAATAACTCCCGACTCTCTATCAAGAGCTTGGCCCGAGCAAACTCATCAGGAAAGAAAGGTGGGAGACCCTGGAATGGGCTCCATTTGACCTACAAGATGATGAAGAATTAAGTACAACACAAGGCAAAGACAAAACTTGGTACTATATGTGGCTTACCTTTGTGAGATCATCCGGAAGAGAGTAGCGAGTGATCTCGGTGGGATAGCGTCGGTTCCTCGATACCCGACTATCTTCCATATGCTTGCCATGGGGAATGGCCAATTCAGAGAGTCCTTCAGCATAGGGGCGAAGATCTCTATGTGCTCATAGCACCAAGGATGAATTGAGATATTACAGTAAAGATGTGCAATAAAAGAAAAGAAAAAAGAACAACAAGAAACGCAAAGTTACCTAAAGTATGTAGCCTGCCCCCTTGAGACCCCTATCTCCATATGCCAGCAGGTCTAGGGTCCATAGAAGATATGCATATGCGGCCCCACCCCAATCCCAAGAATCGATCTCCTGAAGGTTCTGGAAGAGGGCCACCATGTGGATGTCCACCTCCCCTTGGAGATCACCAAAGAGGCACTGGGTGCAGCAAATAATAGGAAAGAGCGTTTCACCTGTGCAAGGTTACTCGGATTCACCCTCAAGTCCCTCCTCATCCAGCGGGCAATAATCACACCAAGGCGGATATGTGTCCTAAAATCTTAATGACCGTCAGCTCTAGGAACTCCTGTGCTAACAATGTCTGGGGAAGCAAAAGAGGCCTCCCCCCAAAGGGTATGCAAGTCAAGGTATAAAAGCATAAAGGAGTAATCGTGATCTCACCAATGGAAAGGTGAAAGGAATGGGTGCTCGGCCACCACCTCTCCACCAAAGCTCCCATCACCGTCGAGTTGAATTTCTTGGTCTCTAGCCTAGTTAGCAATTCGGCCGAATAATTCGTGAATTATTCGGCCGGACCGAATTTTTCCGAATTAAATCAAAAATTCTGACCGAATCCGAATTAAAAATAAAATTCGGTAAAAAAACGTGAATTTTACTACTTTGAATTTAAAACGTGAATAATTCGGGCCGAACCGAATTAAACCGAATTATTCGATCCACTTAAACAATATTTAAAAAAAAAACAAAAAAACAATAAACAAAAAAACAAAAAACAAAACGTCATATTCGCTTTTTTGACCGAATCCTTAAATTAATCAATCGAATTAGTCCAAATAATTCTCCGCCCGAATAATTCCCGAATCCGAATTTGCTAACTATGGTCTCTAGTAGAGCTAGGCGGCACAAGTACGTAGAATTTATTTGTCACTTCACTCTATGAGGGAGCATCTCGTACCACTACCGAACTACATTGGGGTGGCTATATCTAGCTACTGTGGGGGGTGTTCCATCACCATGTTCCTAAAATAAAATAAATGATGATGAAATAAATGCAAAAATATATATATATTTTAATTCCAAGGTGTAAGTTTTACCACCAAAAAGAAAAATTTAAAGTAAATCCTCATAGTAGGTGAAATTGGAATCACATGGCAAGTAGAATCTACTTGGTAGATGAAAACACATGAAAGTGAAATTGGTAGATAAAAAGTCAAAATTGGTGAGGTAGATGGAAATTACCACACAGATTCTAAATCAAGGCTCAAGCATCAAAATTCCAAATCAAGAGTCAAAATCAAAAGATTCCAAATCAAAATTCAAAATTCCAAATCAAAATTCAGAATTTCAAATCAAAAGGCAAAGTCAAAAGATTCTAAATCAAGGCTCAAAATTCGAAATTCCAAATCAAAAGATTCTAAATCAAGGCTCAAAATTCAAAATTCCAAATCAAGAGTCAAAATCAAAAGAATCCAAATCAAGCACAAGAAAGCAAAAAAATCACGATTCCAAGTCAAAAAAAAAACAAAGAATCAAAATTCCAAATCAAGACTCAAAATTCAAAGAGCTAAGATCAAAATTCCAAATCAAAGACCAAAATTCAAAGATCAAGAGCCCCACTCAAGAAAAGACCCAATCTCATTGAATCAGCTCCAAGTGACCCAAGCTTATGGATCAATCCCTAGGACTGGCGGATGGAAGTCCAACCTAGGAAGAACATTTTTCATATACTAACATCTTCTGCAAGGAGGGCACAAATCTCTGCAAATGATGGTTCAAACCGTAGGACTGGCGGATGGAAGTCCAGCCTAGGAAGAACATTTTTCATATGCTAACATCTTCTGCAGGGAGGGCTCAAATCTCTGTAAATGATGGATCAATCCCTAGGACTGGCGAACGGAAGTCCAGCCTAGGAAGAACTTTTTTCATATACTAACATATTTTGTAGGGAGGGAACAAATCTCTGCAAGTGATGGTTCAAACCCTAGGGCTGGCGGATGGAAGTCCAGCCTAGGAAGAACATTTTTCATATGCTAACATCTTCTGCAGGGAGGGCCCAAATCTTTGTAAATGATGGATCAATCCCTAGGACTGGCGGACGGAAGTCCAGTCTAGGAAGAAATTTTTTCATGTACTAACATCTTTTGCAGGGAGGGCACAAATCTCTGCAAATGATGGTTCAAACCCTAGGACTGGCGGATGGAAGTCCAGCCTAGGAAGAACATTTTTTATATGCTAACATCTTCTGTAGGGAGGGATCAAATATCTACAAATGATGGATCAATCCCTAGGACTAGTGGACAAAAGTCCAGCTTGAGAAGAACTTTTTTCATGTGCTAACATCTTCTGCAAGGAGGGCTCAAATCTCTACAAATGATGGATCAATCCCTAGGACTGGCAGATGGAAGTCCAATCTAGGAAGAACATTTTTCATACGCTAACATCTTCTGTAGGGAAGGCTCAAAACTCTGCAAATGATGGATCAATCCTTAGGACTTGCAGATGGAAGTCCAGCCTAGGAAGAAAATTTTTCATGTACTAACATCTTCTGCAGGGAGGGCTCAAATCTCTGCAAATGATGGATCAGTCCCTAGGACTGGTGGATGGAAGTCCAGCCTAGGAAGAACATTTTTCATATGTTAACATCTTCTGTAGGGAGGGCTCAAATCTCTACAAATGATGGATCAGTCCCTAGGACTGGTGGATAGAAGTCCAGCCTAGGAAGAAAATTTTTCATGTCTAACATCTTCTGCAGACAGGCCTCAAATCTTTGTAAATGATGGATCAGTCCCTAGGACTCGTGGATGGATGTCCAGCCTAGGAAGAACATTTTTCATAGACTAACATTTTTGGTAGGGAGGGCTCAAATCTTTGCAAATAAAGGATTAGTCCCTAGGACTGGCGGATGGAAGTACAACCTAGGAAGAACATTTTTCATGTGCGAACATCTTCTACAGGGAGGGATCAAATCTCTGCAAATGATGGATTAGTCCCTAGGATTGGTGGATGGAAGTCCAGCCTAGGAAGAACATTTTTCATATTCTAACATCTTCTGAAAGGAGGGCTTAAATCTCTACAAATGATGGACAATTCCTAGGACTGGCGGATGGAAGTCCAGCCTAGTAAGAACATTTTTCATATACCAACATTTTCTATATGAAGGGCTCAAATCTCTGCAAAAGATGAATCCCTAGGACTGGCATATGGAAGTCCAGCCTAGGAAGAACATATTTCGGATACTAACATTTTCTATAGGGACGGCTCAAATCTCTGCAAAACAATGGTTCAACATTTCATAACAGGATCGAAAAGGGCTCAAATTTCTTTCCTGTCATCAGCAGCCCAGGTAAGTCCTCAACTTTAAAATAGTTAAGAGATATTACTTGTTGCACGTTCAACTCTGTCATTGATGAGCAAGATGACGGCAATACATGCTCCGGATGATAAAATGTGATAATTCTTTTCTTTGCCTTTCGGTTGTTGGCACAGGCCTCGACCAAAGAGGGGTATTCTATAGACACCCGATTTTGTTACTCTCCCCTAGCTATGATGACATATGGATCTTGGATGCGACTTTTATTTTCAATCAACAGAGATGATAACTGACTGAGGTAGCTATTCCTAGGAGTATTCCACACTCACCTAAAATTCCTAAAAAACCACCATGAAAGAGAAGAAGGGTCCAATTATGAAATTTCATATATTAAGAAATCCGATCAAAGTGACCACACAAATGTATAGTGCTCAAAATTATGATTCTAACTACATATGGTACGTCAAAATCAGACCAACGGATCTCCCGCAATCATTCTTGGAAATCACACTTTAAGTGCCCAAACCCCACCCATGCAAGCACCCATGCCTTGCCTTGAATGCCCAAATCCCACCCATGAGAACACCTATGCCTTGCCTTGAGTGCCTACCACCAAGCCTCGCATGCATGCCACCAAGCCCCACGTGCACACAACCAAGCCTGGCATGCCCACCACTAAGCCTAGCATGCATGCAACCAAGCCCCACGTGTACAGGACTAAGCCCCACGCATTCCTAGTTGAGTTCCATGTATTCTCGATCGAGTCCCGCACATTCCCAATTGAGTCCCGCGCATTCTTAACCCATTCCCTCACCTATGTAGCAACCCAGCCCCACTATCGGAGCCCCAACACCTATGCTGGAGCTCCTGAGGCTGTGCTGGAGCTCCAGCACCCTTGCTGGATCTCGAGCACCCCTGCCGTGACCTCTGTCATTCCCACCAATGATCGAAATCCCCCTTCCAATGATCGAATCGAAGAAGGAATTCCCTCTTCACCTGTCTATGTACCCTACACTGCCCTGTTAGCATACCCTATACTGTGGCCTCCCATTGGTCCAAAAAGGAACTTTTCCCATAATTGGTAAAAAAAAAAGTACCTTTCACCTGATTGGCTATTTTTATTACCCTTCACCCCATTGGTCTAAAATTTTTTACTTTCACCCATTGGTTGAGAAAAATTAATTTTAATCCCCATTAGTTGAGAAATTTTCTCTCTCCTCCTTATTGGTCTGAAAATTCTATAAATAGCCTCTCCTTTGGATTTTGGACACAACAACAATCCAAGTCTCTTAGTGAGCAACCCATGGTAGCAAATCTCTGCCCTTTCTCCTCCCCTTTCCCCCCTTGAAGTTTTTCAAGTCTTCAGAGAGATATAAATAAGATCTGAAGTGTTCTTTGGATCTTCGAAGAGTTCTTTGAGCCTTCGGGACTCTTCAATCCTTTGCTTTCTTTGAGTGAGATTTTTAGGAAAGTTCCCGCCTAGCCCTCTGATAGCCTATCCCTAACAGAATTTTTGTCCGAGTGCCACCTCAACGTAGCCCTTTGATAGCCTATCCCCAGCGGAAGCCTTGTTCAAGCGCCACCTCAGCTTAGCCCTCCAATAGTCTATTCCCAGCTAAAGCCCTGTCCGAGTGCCACCTCAACCTAAGTCTCTGATAGTCTATCCCCAGCGGAAGCTTTGTCCGAGTGCCACCTCAGTCGAAACCCAAAAATAGCCTTCCGAACCCAAATCCAAAAGTAACCGTTCCCAATCGGAACTCTACCCGAATATCATCACAGTCAGCATCTCTCGAGAAAGGAAGTTGGAGGTCAAGACCGTCTTCCCACCAGGAGAATCCACAAGAAAGCCTGTACCAGCATCAAGTAGAGGTTCGACCCCCTTGACCCGAAACAGGGGTCAAGCTAAGGTATAATTTCTCAATATAATTAGCGCAATGTAGACTTTATATAGACTTTGTTTTAGTGTACATAGTTATTTAAATTCGGTCAATGTATATATGTGTGATAACTTAGCTATGCATGCGGAATAGGATTAATTGTGGAAAATGTTCATTCTTAAGCATCTAGTAGGAAGACTGGTTTAATCGGATAGATTGGGTGCCTAACACCTTCCCAATTCTGTAACCTAAAACTTACCCTAAATCTCTGGACCAGACCAACTTTTGGGCCCTTTTTCAAGAATTGGGCCCACCCCCGGGTCCTAGGCCCATAATCCTAGGTGGTGACTCCAAATCCCTTGTATGATCCCGATCCCTATCTTGGACCATCATCAAACCCCCGTCTCAAATAACGAACTTTACACTCTTAGGAAATAGGCCTCCATGTGTCTCCAAGCGGTGATACGGCAGTGCGGGGCCCATAAGGTAAGCACACACGACACACCCCTCCCTCACATGAAAGAGAAAGAGAGGAGAGAGGACGGAATTGATGCATATGTCCATTTCCAGCCACTACCCTCACAATCTCATATTAAAAGCAGCTGGCCCCCTCTTCTCATGGGATTCCAAGGTGTCGATGAAATCCCCAACATCCAATCAAGGAGAAAGAGCAATAGGGTTTCCACTAGGTTAGCCCATAAATCTCTTCTCGCTACCCAAAAGCAGTTAGCATGCACACTAAAATAAATATTGTACTCTACAACCACTCCATCAAGAGGGAAATATGTTGGTCATATTCAGAGATCACTATCAGATGTTGGATATTCCTTTTCCACAGAATCCTAATGTTTGGAACTTTTTCAGTTCTCCTAATATGTATGAAATCTGCATCAAAACCCCGTTTAATAAATAACAACTTGGGAAGGCATAGCTCTTAATCATAGGTTCCACAATACACAAAAAGTCCAGATTTTTCTCCCTCAAAATATTACTTAAGGTAAGCCTAGCAGCTGGCTTCTTCTTACCTCTAATATTCCAAACAAGGATTTTCATGATTCATTTCCTAAAAGTGGCAATGTGATCTATAGACACCCAATTTTGTCACCCTCCCCCGGCTATGATGACTTACGGATCTTGGACGCGACTTCTCGCTTCTGATCTACAGAGTTGATAATTAAATGAGGTAATCCAACCCAGAAACATTCCATACTCACCCAAAAATCCCATGCGAGAGAAAAAAGGCTCCAATTATAAAGGAATCCAGTCCCAAGTGACTATACAGATGGATAGTACTCGGAATCACGATTTCAATGATATATGGTATGTCAAAATCGGACCATTCAATCTCCTACAAACATTCCCAGAAGTTACACCATGGGCACCCAAACCCCGCCCATGTAAGCACCCACACCTTGCCACCCCACCCATGCACGCACCCACATCTTGCCATTAGTGCCCAAACCCCATCCATATAAGCACTCATACTTGGCATGAGCATCCGCACCCTTGCCCTGCCCGCGTGCATCCTTACCCTGGCTCCTCCTTACCCAAGCCCTACCCCACACGCACCTTTGCCCTACCATGCACGTGCCCCTACCTTGCCTCGCCTCACGTGCCCCTGCCCTGCCCTACCTCGTGCACCCCTGTTCTGCCTAGCATGCCCCCTGCCCTGCCCCCGTGCCCTTGCCCCACTTGCCCCCTCCCTGCCTTGTGTGCCCTTGTCCTACCCCGTGCACCCCTACCCTACCTCGCACACCCCGGCCCTGCCCCTCATGCCCCTGCCCTGCCTCTCGTGCCCCCACCCTGCCTCGTGTGCCCCTGCCCTGCCCTGCCCTGCCCTGCGCATCCCTGCCCTACCCCCCTCGCTGCCGTTGAGCCCTGTGTGCCCCCGTTGGTGGCCATAATCTTCATTTCAATGACCGAAGTTGTGAGGGGATTCCCTCTTCACCTACTTATGTACTCCACACTGGCCCGCTAGCGTACCCTACACCGTGACCTTCCATTGGCCTAAAAAAGTGTATTTTCACACTATTGGCCAGAAAAGCATCTTTTTTTCCATTGGTCAAAAAATTACCCCTTTCACCCCATTGGCCAAAAAAAGCATCTTTTCACCTCATTGGCCCAAAAAGCATCTTTAAACCTTATTGGCCAAAGAAAATTTTCCATCACCCTGTTGGCCCAAAAATTCACTTTTTAACCTCATTGGCTAAGGAAATCTCTCTTTCCTTCCCATTAGTCCAAAAAATTTATAAATACCCCCTCCCTTTGGTCTTTCACACTCAAGCCTCCTAGTGAGCATCCCTTGTAGAGAAGCTCTGCCCTCTCTCCTCCCCTCCCACCTTGAGGTTCTTCAAGTCTACAGAGAGATCTTCATAAGATTCGAAGTGTTCTTCGAATTGTCGAAGTTCTTTAATCATCTGAATTTTTTGAGTGAGCATTTGTGTAGGAGAAACTTCGCCTTAGTCCTCCCCCCTTTTGAGGTTCTTCAAGTCTTTAAAGCGATCTTCATAGATTTGAAGTGTTATTCAATTCTTCGAAGTGTTCTTCGGGCCTTCGAAGTTCTTCAATCATTTGAGTTTCGTTAAGCCCTCCCATAGCCTATTCCTAGCGGAAGCTCTACCAGAGTGCCACCTCAGCCTAGCCCTCCCATAGCCTATCCCAAACGGAAGCTCTATCAGAGTGCCACCTCAACCAAAATCCAAAACCCATCTCTAGTGGAAGCTCTACCAAATTGACACCTCAGCCAAAGTCCAAAAGTAACCGTTCCTAACCAGAACTCTGTCAGAATATTATTACAGTCAGCATCTCTCAAAAAATAAAGTTGGAGGTCAAGACCATCTTCCCCTGAGCCAAGAGAATTCATAAGAAAGTTTGTGTTGGCACTAATAGCGGTTCCACCCCTCTTGACCCGAAACAGGGGTCAAGCTCAGGTATAACTTCTCACCCAAATTAGCATAATGTAGACTTCATATTGACCTTGTTTTAGTGTACATAATTATTTAAATTCAGTCAATTTATATATGTGTGACAACTTAGCTATGCCTGTGGAATATGAATAAATTATGAAAAATGATCGTTCTTAAGCATCTAGTAGGAAGACCGGTTGAATCGGGAAGATTGGGTGCCTAACACCTTCCTAATTCTGCAACCTGACACGTCCTAAATCGCTGGACCAGACCAATTTCTAGGCCCTTTTCCTAAGAATTGGGCCCACCCCTAGGTCCTAGACCTATAATCCTAGGTGGTGACTCCAAACTCTTTTGTATGATCCCAATCCCCCGTATGGGACCATCATCAAATCCCCATCTCAATAACAACCTCTACACTCCTGTAAAATAGGCCTCCACGTATCTTCAAGTGGCGATACAGCAGTGGGGGGCCCGTGGGTAAGCACACACGACACACCCCTCCCTAAGAAAGAGAAAGAGAGGAGAAAGGGCCGAATGCGAAAGGTCTTTTTTCTACTACTACCCTCACAGTGGCAACTCCATTGGGGACATGTCAAGCTTCCGACACTAGATGCTACCATTAAATGCAAGGACATTTTCCACCACATCTATTTAAAAATATGTTTGGTTAATGCCATGTTTATAATTGTATTCGCTAACCGCATCATGCATCATGCATCATGCTCGAAGTGAAATCATTTGGTGAGAGACTCCCTGTTATGCCTGCACCCTGGAGGTCAATGCATGTCATGGAGAATATTCTTAGAGCAAATGGTAGCTGCTACCCGTACAAGAGTGTGGGGTATTATTAAATGGTAAGGATGTTCGTAATAGTGCCAACACCCACGAGGAGGTCCGCACACTTTATGACATTCTGAGATCAAATAATATTCTCATATTACACTTTTGAACATCCTCACCATTTAACAAGAAAGAGTTCAAAAAGTCAAGTGGTGGATTCTGATGAGATGAGTTTCTTTTCTAGGGTAAGGATTCCCAAGAAGTTCAAATCGCAGACCAACAGATTTGACTAGTCAAGGGACCCCAAGGCTCATCTCAAAATTTTCATCAGCATCGCCAAATCTTGGCAGCTTGCTAACATACAAATGGGACAAGCTTTCATGTTAACTCTATCAGGGCTAGCATTAAGGTGGGTCACACAGTTGAAGTCTGCCCAAACCTAGAATTAGACAACAGTGGTGAAAGCCTTCACCAAGCAGTACTCATACAACACCGAAGTGAATGTAAAGCATTGGGAATTTGAGACGTTGAGACAACAGCCAAAGAAGGATTCACCACCTTTCTTAATGAGGTTTAGAGACAAGGCCACCAAGATGGTAGACCGACCTTCTGAAGTAGAACAAGTGGGAATGTTGATTGAAAATTTGTTTAAGCCTTATTATGATGTTCTCTACTACTAACATATGCATACTTTTACCTTAATAGCCACCGATACACATGTTGAAAACAGAATCCTAGGGGATGCCCAGTATCAAGGTTCCTCTTAAGATGTGGGAAAGAACACCAGAGTTGGATGAGGAAAGGATCCCGAAACTAATGTGGTAGGCACGGTCCAACAGTCAGTATCACCCATCACCTCTTCACAACCTTTTGTGATACAAGCAGATGCTCCTATTCAGAAGGCTCCTCGCCTAAGGAGATAGTTCATTGATTTGGGAATGCCTGTGGCCGCAGTGTATGAGAAGCTAAAGAAATAAGGATTGCTAGGGACAATGGCTCCAAGGGTAATCATCAACCCTCCCCTAGCTTGGTACAGGGACCATAAATATTGTGCTTACCACACTCAGAAGGGGCATACCACTGAAAGATGCTTAGGTCTTCAATATGCAATCCAAGATTTGGTAAATAATGGGACTATTGAGGTCAAGGTCAAACAGTATCCCAATATTAATACCAATCCACTCCCAAATCAAGGAACCATCAATATGTTGTCAATGGTAAATGATTGGCTAGATTGGGATCCTTGATTCTTCAATGCAACTCATCTCATTAGAGACTCCAAGAAGTACCATATCGGGAGGCATAATAAGTGGAAAGAGAATTTGTTGCTTGGGCAAAGATTGTCCATCCCTCTGGAAATAGTAGGTCATACCATCAGCTACATTAAGGAGGCTTGTCGAAAGGAGTGCAACTCTTTCCGAAGGGCCCTCTACACAGATAGACACTTCTGTCATCCCATGTTCTATGATTTTAGGGATCCTCACTCTAGTCATATGTACAACCTAGAAGAAAAAGCAACAGAGAGTAATCCCACTCAACTAATCAAACAGAGAGCTCAGAAGAATCACATAAATGCCCATGCCTACAGGAAAGTCATGAGGCAAAGGGCCAAAGCCATTAGAAATTCCAAGATAGAAGAATCATCAGAAGAAGAATTACAAGATCAGGCATCTGCCATTCCTTCTTCATCATCAACAGGAGAACCCACTGTACCATATCTTTAACCTCCACCCTACTACCAACCTCCACCATACCATCATCCTTCACCACACCATCAAGGAGAAGGAGCCTCATCATCATCTTACCACCCCCTATCTTCATCACAACACTCTATCTCCTACATCACATCACCCTCATATCACCCCGCCTCATATCCCTCATCACCCTTATAACATTCCCATTCTCAAGGTTCGGTCGATAACACAAAATAAGGATTGATTGGCAGGTACAGTTGGAAGGATATACTTACATTACCAGATTCTCCAAAGAAAACCTCGTCAACAGGTTTGGTGAATGTCTTAAGAGAAAATCAAGATAGTGATCCCACTTCTTTAATTCAAACAAACATACCTCAGAAGGACAATCCGGAGACAATTGAAGAAGTCACAAATAACCTCCTCAGAGCAGTAATAGCATTGGTAATAGGGGAACAAATCAAAGAGCATGCCTCCCTAATCCATATAGGGAGTGACACAAAAGATGATGAGTCTAGTTTGATCAAGCTTCGAGCCAAAGAGGTCAAGTCTGACCCTATGGAAATCTTTCGATCCATACGCTTTGAATACTATGAACGTTTGGATTCGGGAGAATTCGCTGGTCATAAGAAATCTGATGAAGAACCAAGTGAGGGAGAAATCAGTGAAGAAGAGGACAATGAGGATAAAAGTGAGGATAGGGATGATGGGGATGAATCTGATTCTCCAAGTGATGATGAGTACCAGTACTGGGATGACAATGATTACCAGGGACCGTGGAATAATAACGAAGATTATGAATCTGGGTATTATTCACCAAGAGATCCTGAAGGATATTCTGTGTGTAATTGGTGAAGATGACATAATGATTGACCCCACAGATGCTATCTAATCAGCACTCATGATCCACATGGGAGGGGAGGAGCCGCCATCATATTCAGAAGATGGTGAAGGATATGAGATCATTATTGAAGGCGAAGCAAACCCTATAGTAGAGCACATAAGTAATGTCTATGGGCACTTGGTCGAGATAAAACTCGAAGTTGATGAAATTGATGAAATGTTGGTGAAGTGGCCATCAGTGAACACTACTACACCGAGCAATTAGGAAACCTTGAAAAAGTAGGTGGACATGACACACTTGCAGAAATGATAGATAAAGGGGTCAAACGCCTATCCAATCTGGTTAAGAAATTATGATCTAAGGCTCTTGATATCTATGGAGGCCCTCGACTTCCCACCCCAAGCAAGGAAGGAGTATCTGAAGAAGAGGATGATCCTACGGTAGGGATAATTACATTAATAGATAGTGATGACGAGGATCGCTATCCCACTGAGATTATTATGAAGAAACCTATCAGTGTAATGGAGACTTGAAGTGGAAGAGACTACAAGGGCAAGCCCTCAGTAGTAGAACAATCAAGGACCAATGAAGCTAGAACAAGTGGCTTGAAGAAAGAACTAGAGAATCCAATCTTAGCTCAGCTTAAGAAGGCCCAGGCCAATATCTCAATTTGGGGTTTATTGATGGCCTCCCCTTCACACCATGAAGCAGTCTTAAAGTCCCTCACCAATGTGCAAGTGCCGATCGAGATAGATCTGATGCATCTATCACAAGTAATAGGGGCAACATATGCGGTTCAGTCATTGATGTTCTTATATTCTAAACTCCCCAAAGGAGCCAAGCACAATAGGGCTTCGCATATCATAGTAGAATGCCTTGACAAGGTCGTTCCCCAGGTCCTCATTAACAATGGATTTGCTTTGAATGTTCCTCCCCTGAGTTTGGCCAAAAGTATTGGTGTTAATATGGAAAACATAAGGCCATCAAATCAAACAATACGGGCATATGACAACACCAAAAGGGAAATCCTTGGAATCCTTGCCATCACCGTAATAATTGGATTGGTGATGTTTGATATTGATTTCCAGGTCATTGACCTACCAACATCTTTTAACATGCTCTTGGGAAGGCCATGGTTACATCATGCAAAGGCTATGTCCTCCAGTCTCCATCAAAAGATGAAATTCATTCATAAAGAGAAAGTGATTACAGTAGCTGGGGATCCCGAAGTGGTTAACACCTTAGCTAACATTGGAAAGGGAGAAGAACAAGGCCATAAAGTCCAACTTAGTGTTTTGAAATAGAAGTAACTTGCGCAGCCCTTGCCAAGGAAATACCAAAAGAAAAAAATCTCGGCTAACTATGAAGCAGTCTAAAGCCCGCCAGTAAGTCAAATGATGAAGAATATGTAGTACTTTTCCAGATTGGGACTAGGAAGTATCATCAGGGTGTTTCAAAGCTACTTACTTTGGTGGTGAGCAAAGGAAGAAGTGGTCTAGGGTACACTCCTCAAACCCCTGGACCAAGAAGTAACAATGTCAGCAAGGGGGCAGAAGGTAGTAAGAATGACCAGGAAAATATCCGCCTCTTACTACCCCACTCTCAATGGGTATTTCGTAAGGGAAGGAGAAGATTTCCCCTTTTGTGGGAACGTTAAGCCATGGTTTGATGAAACCACTGAAAGATGCAACCAGGATTCGAAGTGTTCTTTCAAGATGAGTTCAACTGGGTAACTCATGAGGTAGAACAACAGGAAACCAAGGAAAGTGATCAAGATAGCTACATCATTGGGATAATAGAAGTTGCATTGATTAAGAATGGGTCTTCCTTTAGCAACCCTACAGCATTGATCCGGTCAAAGGAGGCACCAAGTCCCCGAATCCTTCTGAAGAGAGAATGGGAAAAGAAGATAAGACTCGTCTGGAGTTTACAGCTTCCCACTGATCTGAAGAGCCACATCTGTTTATTTTTGTAGGAACCACAAGCTCGGGAGCTACATGAGCTCAAGCCTAGGCCCTTCAAAGGAAAGAGCATGTATGCAAAGCAAAGAAGAGCACCAAGAATGATTGTCTACAGGTACTGTGCCCGAATCAACTGCAATGGAAAGGTCCTTGATGGTGGTCAGAGATGTGACCAAGGAGCAGGAATAGCCTCTATCAATAGGCTTGAAAAATTTAACATCATAGAAAGAGGATTGAGCAGTCTCCACCACTCCTCACCCCTCAGAAATTTCGGTGTCAGAGAGCATGAGGTTGATAAACTCGTATTTGTGAAGAAGCAAGCATCTGTCAAAGAGAACAATGTCAACACCACTGAAGAGATAGCAATGACCTTTGTGGAAGAAGAAAAAGGCCCTTTGCCACATCTACTTATCCATTGAGCCATTGAACCACTCTTAAACTAGACAAGCATTGGAGAGAACTTCATGTGATACCCTACTTTTTAAATCCGGTCTAATTACATGATTGACCCGGTTTAACCATGTAGGATCCGAACCGGAGAGGGTTAAGGCGGGTTCCTTATGGGCCATGATGGCAAGGGTAACTTTGAACACCGGTTGGCTGGCCAAGTCCGAGTCAGTGCCAGAGGAGACGGGTGTACCCAATCCGTGTATATGCACATATCATAAGGCCATGTACGAATAAAGCAAGTATGTAGCCGTATCCTAAAGCGTATATGTATAATATACCTTATACCGAGAGTGAGATTCGTGTCCAGAGTCGAATTCCATTAAAATCCCACTTGTTGGTAAATTTTTTGCCCTCAGGTGGGCGGTCACAGGTGGGCGCATCCGCCGACCTGAGTGACCCACCCATGTGTCACTAATGATTTTAAGAAAGTATAAATAGCAGGATTTGTGTTTTTTTTCAATATCTCATTTATTACACTGAATAGTTAGTGAGAAGATTTAAGAGGAGAGAGAAAAGAAGAGAGGAAAGAGAACGAAGAAGAAAGGGGAAGGAAGAGGAAGAAGGAATGGATTTAAGTGGCGTCAAGGCTTGATCTTCCCATTCCAACGTCAAAAAAGTGATCTCCAACACGAGATCTACGTTTAGAGGTGAGCAAAGGCTATGTTCTTAAACTTTCACCAAACCCAAATGAAACCCTTGATTTGGATAGAGTTTCTTGAGGTCTTGTAGATTCCCCTTGAGATGATAAATCTAATGTTTAATAGATGGGTTATGTGTTGATTTTGAAGGATTTGAAGAAGTGTTTCCACGGTTGGAGGAGCATTGGTGATTTGAAGTGATTTTGGGGTTTTTGAACGAGTTCTTGAGCAAAGAAGGTGATGGCTTCCATTCCTTAAATCTAACCTAGATCTAGGTTAGAACCACCTTATGAGACCTTGAATGTGTGGAGAATGGCTTTGGAAAAGCCCCATTTGAATTCCCCAAAGGCTGGGGAAGGTTTCGGGGAAAAATGGTATTTTTCCGCCAAGACCGGTGGGCCAAATGGCCTGCCTGAGGGCACCCGCCTGAGAAGGCAGGCCCTCGGGGCCAACCGGCGGGCCCAACCAGTGGGTCGACCGGTGGGTCAACCTACCCGCAGGTCTTAGCAGGGTCAACCGATGGGCCCTACCGGTAGGCCAACCTGCCCGTCGGTCTTAGCAGGGCCCTCGGGGCCAACCGACTGGCCGATCGACAAGCCAACCTGCCCACCGGTCATGATCGGTGGGTCGCCCTACCAGTCGATCATGACTGGTGGGTCATGACAGGTGGGCTGTCTGACCCACCCGAGAGGCTCCCGACAGGATTTCTACATCCGAACGGACCTAAAACGGACGTGCGACCTTCTTTTAGGATTCTAAACATGATTTTTTCACCAAATCTTATTATTTTTGACCCCAAAGTGGTGAAATACTAACCCCATTCACTCATGATAGGTTCACCAAATCTTACGCTTCTCGCACCGGATCTCACCCGTACCAGGCGTGAGTCTTTGTACACTACAGGTAAGTGGGGAAAGGATGTTTGGCCTTATGTTAAGGCTTGTTTGGCATCCATTTAATTGTATCTAGACTAGTCATGTCATCATGCAAATTATGTGTAGCTTAGTCATCCTCATATTATTATGACATGTGTGTTATGTTTATTTTCTCAATATCAAATGTTGCTGTGATTATGTGATAAACGATGACATCATTGTGCATAATGCATTGATAGACTAGATGTCGTAGTCAGCTTAGAAACGAGTACATTGTTGACCCGTGGAATAGGACGCGGTGGTACTATACAATCGTACTATGTCATATAGGAGCATGCGGTGTAGGATTATTATCTTCCCATGCTACGACCCTTCCCAACAGGGGTTGAGGTGTTAGGTTACCATTTGGGGGCAAGCTGTGGTCATGGTTTTCGAGTCACTGTGGCGGTTAGACATATGCCCGACTGGTCATTAGGACAGTCGGCAACCCCGGTGGTATATTCAAGTGGGCCAATCGTACTGCTTTTAAATTGCTGGAGTCAGCACCTTTATTTTTTGTCATTTACTTTTATGTTGAGAGCCGGTGGTCGGCATGCTTTACTTTTTCAAGTACTCACGGTGGGCCTTCTCCGACACCCCTATGGGCGTATCGTGAGATGGAGTTCGTGGCTCGTACCCAGAGCATACGCGCACTGTGGTTGTAGTAGCACTAAACCCAAGACTTAGTAATGTTGTTTAGGTGGATGTGATTTAAAATAGATTGCATAGCATATAGTGCATATGATTGTGATTGTTGTGTGGACTGTTGTGTGGTCCTTTTCACTTACTGAGCTAATGAGCTCATCCCACTTGTGCACCTATTTTAGACGATTTTACAGGTTACCAGCCTGAGGATCAAGGGTCGGGCCCCACAGTGGAATTCCCCGAGGAGGATTGGTGGGTCCCCGAGGAATATGAGCACAGCACGGATTGTACGTGCGAGGGTTGTGCTGTGGGACCACAGTAGTGACTCCATACAGGGTTACTTTTTTATTCTTTTAACGACGCCTTCTGTGTACTTGATATGTAAATTGTATTCTTTTTGTGTAAATATCATCCCCACAGGCCCACATGTACTTAATTATGTATTACAATTTGGGTATCAAGTATATCAGGGATATTTACAGATAAATTGAGTCTTCCGCTGAACTATTGAACATTTTCTTAGTTGTGTGTATGCTGTGGTTGGATACTGTATCAGATGATCCTGGCAGGTTTGGGTTAACCAGAGTTAACCCTGTCACCGGTCCGGTTCTGTGTGAACGGGGTGTAACACTTCAAGTTTACTCATGCTACTGAGTTAACCAACCTATATACCACTGACAAAAGCATCAAGTCATTCATCGAGTCTATAGTCGAGTCTGATGTTGAGTCTTCTATTTATGATTACGTGTCTGTCTTCCCTCATGAAGAAAGTCCAGAGTCCATGTATGTCGAGTCTATTACTTCTTTTATGAATGAATTTTTTGATTCCAAGTATGACTTGCCTCCTTTTTCTGATGATGATCTTAACAAATATCATGATCTAATAAAATAATGCAAACAAAAGAAAGTCTTACCCATCTGTGAGGATACCCAGGTTATTAATTTAGGAACCGACCAATGCCCTCAAGAGGTAAAAATTGGTACTACCCTGGATGATGAAGAAACATAATAGATGATCAGTCTTTTGAAAGAATTCACTAAAGTCTTTGTCTGGTCTTATGAGGATATGCCTGGGGTCGACCCCAATATCGTACCATATCATTTGTCGACTTACCTTGGGGAAAAACCAGTCAAACAGAAGCTCAGAAGAATACGTTCAGAATGGAGTGAAAATATCAGAGAAGAAGTTGTGAAATAGTGGAATGCAGGGTTTCTACAAGTGGTGAAGAACCCCAATGGTTGGCCAACATAGTACCAGTACCAAAGAAAGATGGCAAGGTATGAATGTGTATAGATTTCTAAGATCTTAACAAGGTGAGCCCTAAGAATGACTTCCCATTACCTCACATTGATGTATTGGTTGACAACACAGTAGGGCATGCCTTGTTATCATTTATGGATGGATTCTCAGGATACAATCAAGTGAGCATGCATCCAGAGGATCGTGAAAAGACAGCCTTCACCGCTCCATGGGGAGCATATTGTTACAAGGTGATGCCCTTGTAAGCTATAGCTAATGAATGGCAGTTGTGATTTCTTCATCAGCCCACAAAATGGAATGACTCTTTTGCTCTCTCCACTTGAATTTCTTCTGTCCTTTTCGCAACAATCTCCACTTCTACTGGAATACAACCAAAGTTCCACATCAAACCACTTTTGTATGCCTGCCAAGGGACACTACCTGCCTATAGTCTTGTCCATGGATAGAAGAATTCTCTCTTCCCAATATTCTAGTGGTAGATCAGGAAACTGAATCCACACTAGGTTCGTAAGAACATTCTTCGCATGGATGTCAAAATCACGTTTCCATCACTGGAACCTGATTATTTGACCACACACCTTTGTAGAAATTTGCCTCCACACTGTAGCCATGTCTACTTTTAGTTCGAATTGGAAAAGATTGTAGCCTTTTCCCATTGTTGCCATCAGCACACCCCCTTTCAAACTCCAAGACTCCTTTGCTTCCCTTCTAACATCATCCATGCATATAATATGGGAAATTGCTCTACCTATCAAAGGAAACCTATATCGATTCAACCATTCTCATAAGCATCCTGTGGTATAACGATTTTGGTGCAAGCACCACCGTGAATAGGCTCAGGGACTTGGTCCACATTTGCAAAATCGCTCCAACCACCATAGAATAGGATTTCTTAGGAGCAACCTCTTCTCCACAAACCTCGATCTGATCTTGTTCCTTCCTTGCAAAATTGAGATTCTCATAGCAGGCCACTACAACCTCATTTTGCACAGAGTGTAAAGGACGAGGTTGCTAAATCACCATAAGCAAGGGCTGCCTTCCTAGATCAGGAGGATGGCCTCCACCCAAAACCCTAGCCACCGCCTTTGTGCTACTCTTGCCTCTCACCGTATTTTCTTTCGATGGCATGTTGTTTTCCTCATAAGAAATGACTCGTCTCTGATTATTATATTAGAATTAAAATAATAATTTGACATCTTTCTTTTACCAATTAATCATGGAAAAAATTTGGTTGTTACCCAACTGACAACCGAGTAGCTACAATCCCCTACTGGTAGTCAAAGAAATGAAATATTTCACCTTTCCCTTTAGATTCATAAATACCCTCCTAGATTATAGTATTTTCAAAAATACCCTTCTACATTCTATTTCTTTGACTGCCAACAAGAGTTGCCAACAGCAGCCAAATTTTGTTTGTTAACCATCTGTCTTCCTTCTGAGTGGCTCCTGAGCATGGGGGGAGTTATTTTTTTCCTTATCTCCCTGACTAAAATTCTTAGAGACGTCCACTAGCAACATATATGTGAAAAAGAGAGAGACCCAGTTTCAAAGGTTTAAAAAGTGTTTCACATTATGAGTCATTTCATAATATAGTTCATATCGCAGGTCCGTCCCCTCAAAGGCGGGAAGAATTTTCTTCCAACAGGATGGACAGATAGTTCTATTGATTCTCACTTCCCATTGCACACACTGATTGTCAAGCAAATCTAATTCCCCTTTTTTGTCAGCCATTCATGGGCATGAATACTAGGTGGCCTATTCTGGTCCCAATTCCAAAGTCCCAAGCACTAGCTTAGTCTAGGCATATGTGAAACACGTGTCATGCATACACTCAATTGATGCACTCTGATCCTCTGTTCTAAAGACACGTGTCACACTTTTGTGACAGGGACTTCCCTACCAAACAGTTGCTACTTCTCATCATCCAACTCACTTGCGTAGATGATATTTGCCAATAATTGAGTTGTGGAATGAGAACAATCCCTAAGCTTGGAAGCCATCCACTTAAAATTGAAAGTATATTTCTCCAAGTGGGTCGTAGCAGAAGAAGAAATATCCACTCATCTTTTGATACAAGGTAGTGGTGGTGGGGAAGCCTTGAACAACTAAATTTCAAAACTGAATAAAAAATTAATTTGCTGGCTTAAAACTTCACAAACGGTCAAACCTTAAAAAGAACAAACAACCACCTTTGAAATGGGACTGCAAAAAAATGTAGAGGAGATGAAAGGAAAAGGGAAAGGGGTCCTCAACCCTTCATTCTCGGCTTCTCCCTCTGTCCGGCTAAGATACGCAGTGTTCTTCCCCAAAGACCACCCAAATTAAAATTCTCTCTCTCTCTTTCTCTCTCTCACCCACCTTATATAAATAGTTAAGGGAACACCAATGAGGACTGTAGGCTCTGGCCATCTTGTTTGCTTACTTCTCACTCTCACATCCTCTCTTTCTCTCTTTGTAGCTTCCATATTCTAAGAAGGCTTCTAAGTTCTAACTCCATCAATATTTCATTCATTTCTTTCTCTTCTTCTACCTTTCCTTATGGCCAACACTAAGTTCATGTGTGCAAATGTGTTTCTTCTTGTCTTGATTCTTTCTTATGAAACTCTCTCTTGTGAGGGAAGGGAATTGAAAGAAGAGAAGAATCCGGCATGTAAGAAATGCCAAAGTTTCTTCGAGAGCAGCAGCAGCAGCAACAACTGGAGTGGCGAAAATGGAAATCACAATGAAGAATATTTTCGACCCACATCACCTGGTCACAGCCCTGGTATAGGCCATTCGGCTCCCCCCATAACTGCTGGTCCAAATGTATAAATACTATGAAAATGAGATGTGAGTTGTTCGGTAACATTGGTTTCCGGATTTTATTTTGTTTAGAACTCAAGTTGCACAGTTGGTCAACCGATGTGTATGCTTCATTTACTTATTACGTAGTCTTTAGTGTCCTACGCACGTCACAGAATTGGTTGTATACATTCACCTTTGCTTGTAAAAGTCATATCCATCTTAAGCTTGTTATGTATGATGAAGGTCCTAGCATTTTGCACATCTCTCTCTCTCTCTCTCTAGCACTAACATGTATATGTAGAAGGTAACTGAAAGTAATAAGGGCAGAAGTTTTAAATGATCAATTATAATTGAAACGTTTTAGAGGACCGAAACACCATGGCGATCATGAGAGAGAAGTTTCGATTTTTTAGGGATGGAAAAGAGAGTGATGATGGCGGCTGGTGGGATCAATGAGCAGAGATAGACGAGGCGGAGGGAGATGAAGCATCAACTTGCGGCCTTGAGTATGGTAATGGAGACCCAAGGCTGCGGGTTTTTCATGGAAGGCCCGGTGCAACTCACAAGAAGGATGACTCAAGGGAGGCTGCGGCTCATCCTGCTAAGTGATAACTGAAGTCCTTGAACTAGTCAACACCAGCTGTACACGGTTTTGTAACAAATTGTAGTTCCTCAAGTATAGTGCTTAGTCTCAACTCAACCACTTGAGAATAGGTGATTTAGTTCCAACTTTATTCACTGGAACTGGACTCCTATTGTATTATAAATACGACACTACAGATGTCAATAAAACATCAACTTCTGCATTACTTTCATGGTATCAGAGCCACCTTCCGTTACCACCTGAAATTTTTTTTTCCATGGCTACCTCCTCTCCCTTCCCTATCACAAACATATCTAACCTAGTATTGTCCAGTATTGATCAACACTCCAGCTCACAGATACATGGGTGATAAGATTTCCACATCAGCATCACAATCTCACATGTGATATCAAGCTCCACAAGATCTCAGATTTCTTATTATCCTATCTTCTATAGTTGGAAACATAGAAATTGTGTATTGTTACTCTTGGAAGAATCATATTGTAATCCGATCTTCCATAGGTAACTAAATTAATCTATTATCTCATGTACTCATGTATATATACTATTACCTAGTAAATGAAACACAAGACATATTCTCTTATTCAATATGGTATCAAGAGCCTAATAGGCCATCACCCCTCTCTCTCCCTTTTTTTTTTTCTCTCTCCTCTCTTCCTCTATCGCATCACCATGTCGCAGGAACTTCCCACCGTTGAAGCTTCTTCTCCTTCTTCTACTCCCAAGCCCTCCCAACCTGTGATCATGGGTGCTCATCACTTTGTCTCAATAAAACTCAAGTCTAAGAATTTTCTATTTGGGCATGCTCAAATATGGCCCTTTCTCAAGGGACAAAAATTGTTTGGCCATCTCGATGGCACTAAACCTAGACCCACAGATCTCCCTACTGCCTCTGAATGGGATGACCAAGACTCTTTGATAATGAGTCTTCTTATCTCTTCTTTATCCAATGAAGCTCTCCCTCTCCTCATCGACAAAGATACGAGCAAAGAAATCTGGGACTCTCTCTGCACTGCCTATGGCTCTGCGTCGAATACCTGGATTATGTCCCTCAATCTTGCACTTCAGGATCTCTCTCAGAAGTCTGACGAATCTATCACCAATCTTATGCAACGAGCCAAATCTCTCTCTGACGAGCTCGCTGTTGTTGGCTCCCCTCTGAAACAGACTGACCTTTATCTCCATATTCTCCGTGCTCTCCGCAAAGATCTTCGTGACATAGTTCCAACCTTGCTCGCGCATTCTGAACCACTAGCCTATTCTGATCTCCTTGGCTGTAGAAATGCAACACTAAAACGATGCAGAAAATAATGGAAAAACAAAACAAACAATGCACACGGATTTTACGAGGTTCGGCAAGCTTGCCTACGTCCCTGGTGAGATGAGATCCTGCTTCACTATCAATGGAGAATAGGGTTACAGTGCTCATCCTCACACCTCTCAGTATTGCTTGCATTTCAGAGAAAGAAACCCTCGCTACAAATATATAATGAAAAAAACCCTAATCCGGATTAAACTACAATTGCCCTCAAATAAAAAAATTCGAGCAGGGGGCTTCACCCCCCTACACCCCCTGCTATGCAGGGGGCCTCTTGCCCCCTTGCAACCCCCACAGCCTGCTAACCGGCTAGCGGGACCGCCGTCCTGCCTGTCTAGGTGTTGCACCAGTACTCCCTGGATTAAACTGCGACGGAATATAAGACATCATACACCAACACTTGGCATGGTTCGAAATCGATGGCAACAATTACCTACTTTGGAAAGACCAGCTCGAGTCAATCTTCATAAGTGTGACATTTTTGGTCATGTTGATGGCACCTCTCGTAGCCCACCCACCACCATTATCGTAATAGCCTACTTCTTAAACCCGGTCTGATTACACGGTTGACCTGGTTTAACCATGCAGGACCCGAACCGGAGAGAGTTAAGGCGGGTTCCTTATGGACCATGATGGCAAGGGTGACCTTAAACACTGGCTGGCCCGACAAGTCCGAGCTAGTGCCAGAGGAGACGGGTGTACCCAAGCCGTATATATGCACATATCATAAGGCCATGTACGGATAAAGCAGGTATGTAGCTGTCTCTTAGGGTGCATACGTATATTACATCTTATGCCAAGAGTGAGATTCGTGCCGAGGGCCGAATTCTGTCAAAATCCCACTTGTTGGCCAAGTTTTGGCCCTCAGGTGGGTGGTCACAGGTGGGCCCATCCACCCACCTGAGTGACCCACCCATGTGATTACTTAGTTATTTTAGGAAGTATAAATAGCATTTATGTTTTCCTTTTTCTTTTCTCATTTATGACAATCGGACGTTGGTGAGAAGAGTCAAGAGGAGAGAGAAAAGAAGGGAAAGAAGAGGAGAAGAGAAGGGAGAGGAAGAAGAGATGGATTTCAACGGCGCCGAGCTTGATCTTTCCATTTCGACGCTGGAAGAGTGATCTCCAACACTAGATCTACGTTTAGAGGTGAGCAAAGGCCAAGTTCCTTAAACTTTCACCATACCCAAGTAAAACCCTTGATTTGGGTAGGGTTTCTTGAGGTCTTGTAAATCTCCCTTGAGATGATGAATCTAAGGTTTAATAGATGATCTATGTGTTGATTCTGAAGGATTTGAGAAAGTGTTTACAAGGTTGGAGAAGCATTGTTGATTTGAAGTGATTTTGGGATTTTGAAGGAGTTCTTGAGCAAAGAAGGTAAGATGGTTTCCATTCCTTAAATCTAACCTAGATCTAGGTTAGAACCACCTTATGAGACCTTGAATGTGTGGAGAATAGGTTTGGAAGAGCCACATTTCATTCCCCAAAGGTTGGGGGAGGTTTCAGGTGAAAATGGAATTTTCTCGCCAAGACCGGTGGGCCATTTAGCCCACCTGAGGGCACCCGCCTGAGAGGGCAGACCCTCGGGGCCAATCGACGGGCCAGACCGGCGGGCCAACCTGTGGGCTGACCTGCCCATCAGTCTTAGCAGGACCCTCAGGCCCAATCGGTGGGCCAGACCGATGGGTCGACCTATGGGCCGACCTACCCACCGATCAGGACTGGTGGGTCTGACTGTTGGGTCAGACAGGTGGGCTGTCCGACCCACCCGAGAGGCTCCCAACGTGATTTTTATGTCCGATTGGACCCAAAACGGACGTGCGACCTTCGTTTAGGATTCTAAACATGATTTTGTCATTGGATCTTGTTAATTTGATCCCAAAGTGGTGAAATGCTAACCCCGCTCACTCATGATAGGTTCACCAAATCTTACGCTTCTCGCACCGGATCTCACCCGTACTGGGCGTGAGTCTTTGTACACAAAAGGTAAGTGGGGAGAGAACGTTTGGTCTTGTTTCAAGGCATTGTTTGGCATTCATTCAATTGTATCTAGACTATCCATGTCATCATGAAAATGCTATGTAGATTAGTCATCCTCACATTGTTATGCCATGGGTGTTGTGTTTATTTTCTAAATGCCAAATGATGATATGCTTATGTGATGAATGTTGACATCATTGTGTATGATGCATTAATAGACTAGATTCCGTAGTCGGCTTGAAAACGAGTGCATTGGTGGCCCGTGGTATGGGATACGGTGGCACTATGCAATCGTACTATTATCATATAGGAGCATACGGTTTAGGATTATCGTCTACCCGTGCTACGACCCTTCCCAACAGGGGTTAAGGTGTTGGGTTACCATTTGGGGGGAAGTAGTGGTCGTGGTTGTCGGGTCACCGTGGCGGTTAGACATACGTCCGGCTGGTCATTAGGACAGTCGACAACTCCGGTGGTATATTCAAGAAGGCCAATCGTACTGCTTTTAAATTGCTGGAGTCAGCACCTTTAAATTTCTGTCACTTATTTTATGTTGAGAGCCAGTGGTCGGCATGTTTTACTTTTTTGAGTACTCACAGTGAGCCTTCTCCGACAGCCCTATGGGCGTATCGTGGGATGGAGTTCGTGGCTCGTACCCAGAGTATACGCGCACTGTGGTTGTAGTAGCACTAAACCAAAGACTTAGTAATGTTGTTTAAGTGGATGTGATTAAAAATGAATTGCATAGCATATAGTGCATATGGTTGTGATTTGTTGTGTGGACTGTTGTGTGGTCCTTCTTTTCACTTACTGAGCTAGTGAGCTCATCCCACGTGTGCACCACTTTTAGATGATTTTACATGTCATCCATCTGAAGAGCACGAGTCGGGTCCCACAGTTGAGTTCCCTGAAGAGGATTGGTGGGCCCCTGAGGAGTTAGAGCACTGCACAGATTGCTCGTGCGAGGGTTGTGCTGCGGGACCGCAGTTCTGATACCGAGCTGAGCTCTACCCTTGATACCGAGCTGAGCTCTACATTTGATACCGAGCTGAGCTGTACTATCTGATTTTTTATGATTCCTTTTGAGTACTTGATATGTAAATTGTATTCTTTTTGTGTAAATATCATGCCTTTGGGCCCACATGTACTTAACTATTGTATTACAATTTGGGTATCAAGTATTATGGGAATATTCAAAGGTAAACCAAATCTTCTGCTGAACTGATGAACACTTTCTAGTTGTGTGTATGCTGTGGTGGAATATTGTATCAGATGATCCTGGCAAGGTTGGGTTAACCGGTGTTAACCCGGTCACGGGGCCGGTTCTGTGTGAACAGGGTGTGACAACGGTGGTATCAGAGCGTGATGCTCTACTCCACTCACAGCATACCGTTTAGACCCCGTAGAATATATAATAGGAAATGGGATTGGGTTAATGTAAAAAAAAAGAAAACTGTAAAGAGTTAAAAGCTAAAGAAAGAAAGGAATAAAACTAGTTGCATTCCGATATTGCATTCATGGCATGCGTGAGAAAAAAATAAAAGGTGATTAATTGGTGTCATAACCCATCGAGTACAAGTTTGACGAAATTTCGACAGCATAACGGCGTAAAATGAGATTTCCAGAAATTTTCACATAAACACCTGATAAACAACATATCCATATATATAACAATGATCAAAATTAACAATGACACCACAACTAAACTACACAAGTTATCAAATATACAAATCCACCATAGACCACTGTCAAAACACATCATCCCACAAATAAGTCTAGTTACAGAGAAAGTACAAAGAATGAGAAAAGAAAGGAAAAATACAATAGGATAGACAACATGGAACAGTTGAGAAGCTGGTGTGGATAAGCTAAGTCCTCACTGATCATCGTCGTCGTCATCGTCCAATACTACTATCCCGTTCACCTGAGGTCTAGAGTTGACGTTGAGTCGACGGTCATAGTTGTCAAACCTCGAGTTCACCAGTTGTACATCCCTCCGAAGTCAGCCAAAATCTGCTGAGATGGCATTGGCCGTGGTATCCAAATCCTGGCCCAGTCTGAGGAAGGAATTCTCCAAAGTAGCCTACCTCTCTAGGATGTGTTCCTCCTTAGAAGCACTGTCATCCAGTCTTCTTAACAGCTGATCTTGGCCATTCTTCAAAGCCCTCATAGTGGACATCATGCCCTCAAAATCATATGCACCACTTTCAGGTGGTGGGGCTCTATGTTGTGGGCCTGCAACTCTAGTGAAGCCAGGATCAGTACCTCTCGACTCCTGAGGCACCTCCTCAAGGATGTCGTCATCCACCAAATCATCCTCCTCATCCTAAGGAACATAGTCCTCATCCTCCTTACTAGACTCCTCCTCAATGGGAACATCCTCCATAGGGGCAGCCCTCCTTTCCCTACCTCTCTGAGCTCCTGCACTCTGAGGTGTATCCATAAGGGTGTGGAGACCCATCCTCAAGAGATTTCCCCTAACGAACTTGTCCGCTGGAGTCTTCCCCTCCTCACCACTCAGGTCCACTCCGAAGAACTCAAAGATCCTAGTGAGGATCCTGCTATATGGAAATCCTCCATCCTCAGGGTGAGAAGTATGGTGCTCCATGGTCTTGAGGATGACGTAAGGCAAGCACAAGTGCTCGTCACCCCCCTCTAAAGCCTTATAGATGCAGAAGGCTAAAAAGGCTGCCATGAAGCCCACCTGGTTCCGGTGACCTCCTTTGGGGAGCAAGTTGAACTGGACCAATCTGGCAAACACACGAACCTCCAGGAAAAATGATCTTTCGGACTCCGGACGCGCACTTCTGCCACAGATGGTCTCATAGATGTAGTCTGGTGTCTCCAAACTCATGAACGGACCCATGGGCTTACTCCTGGGAGGACTGTAGAAACAGTGCCCGGCTAAAGAGATACCCAAAATACTAGCCAGGGTGTCCACGGTCAGCTGAATGTCCACCCCCTTCACCATACTGATTATAGCATACTCCCAGTACTGGTAGGAAACCTCCAGGTTGTAGTAGAATCTACGGACCAACTAATCGTAGCATAGACAGTCTATGTGGAGGATAGACTGCCAGCCCAGTGCTGTGAACCTCTCCTGAAGCTGAATCTTGTGGAAGTCGTCAACTACCACAGTCTTCTCCATCATTACAGACCTCTTCAGGAAGGCCTGCCAGTTGGTTGCTGCCTTTGAACAGCGGAAGAGTTCCTCGTCATAGTCAGAATGATCAATGGGGAAAGGTCTGGGTCGCCCTGTGCGGGGGGCTGGAGAACTAGTCCCCGCGCTCTTCCACTTAGAAGTGGTGGTCTTACACCGAGTGCCAGAGGATGCGGGCTCCTTGCCTTTGCGAGATGACATCTTGGCAAGAAAAAGAGGAAGAAGGGTAAGTGACAAAACAGAAATCATGGAAAGAAATAGAATGTGACAAAATGTGACAAGTGAGGAATGATAAAAAGTCTATGAATGAAATGCCTGGCCAGTGACAAGACAGAGATTATGGCAAAACAGCAATGTGACAGAAAAGGGCAAGTAAATAGTATGGCAAGTAAAGAATGGTAGAAAAATCCCAATTCTCATTGTGCAAGTTTAATCTAAGGAAAAAAAAAATGAAAAGACTTACAATAGAGTGAAGCATGAAGCTTACAAGTTCATGGATGAAATGCCATTGTAGTGCAATCAAGAACATGCAAAAACATATGCTAATGTGCTATTGAGGTCCACAAATATGAAAGGATGTAAAGAAAATCAAAGAGAACCCAACACAAAAGATGGATTTTCATGGGAAGATATGGGATTTCAAACATAAGGGACTTTCTATAATCTCTACAGCATGTTAAGTACAAATCAAATATAATGCATTGCATTTGAGTTACTAATTGGGGAAAAAGAGCAGGAATCGAAGAAATCCCCAAATTTGAGAAAACTAGGGCATAGTTTGGGTTTCTCTCAAAAATGGAGAAGTAAATCCTAAAACTAGAAATAAATCACAAGAGAAACATCACATTCATATGAAATCACTATTCTATGGAAAGAAACATGGAAAGGAAGTGAGATTTAAGACAACTCATGAGTTTCTACCCCAAAATGCAAGTTCTGAGAAGGAAATGAGGAAGAAACTTACTTGTAAATGGAGGGTTGAATCTTCTCAAAAGCGCCGGATCGTTGAGTGAGATTGCGAGTGGAAGCGTCAAGATGCTCTCCAAAATCGCTTGAGAGACAGAGAGAGAGAGAGAGAGAGGAAATGGGGGAAATAAGGAAGAACAGGGGCTTAAATGCCCTGTTTGAGATTTCCACTCGGGTAGGACCGGTGGGCCCACCTGTCGTTGGTGTCAGCCCGCCAGTTGAAGATTTGGACCGGCGGGCCAACTGGCAGGCCAACCTACCCGTCAATGGCAGCCCACCGGTTGTGAGAAAACCTGAAAAATGGGATTGTTAATATGTTTTGAGTATTATTAATATAATTATTATTAATATTATTATTATTCTTAAAATAATATGTTATGGTCAAGTGGGACCATTGACATACTTGTTGAAGCACTAACCCTGTATTTTTGGAATTAAGTTGTGGTTAGTTGCAAACTATCATACACTATAATACCCTGCGTGTTGGCATAAAATTATGTGCCAATATCAATTCTATGGTGTTTAACCAATGTGGTGTATGATATGTTCCAGGTACAGAGATACGATGGTACATACTAGATCCGGTAGCAATGCACGAGGTACCCCGCGTGGTCCTCGTCCGGTCGGTCAACCACCGAATCCCAGAAGGTCCCGCGTTATGGGGCAAACCTCACTTCCACCACCTCCAGAGACCTTTGGTCAAGGTGGGGCACATGGGGACCCACCTACGACTACACTTTCGGACCCTCCACCGGTTGTTACTCCGGGGGATGTTGCTACCATAATTCAGCAGCCACAACAGGCTTTCCAGTAACAAATGCTTCAGCAATAGCAAGCATTTATGACTGCTATTCAGCAACAATTGGACCTTTCTCAATCAGGTCAACCTCCCCGGATACTTACTCCACAAGACCCGCCTGTAGGGTCTGGTATGGGGCCACAAGTGGGAGGTACACCTCCACTTCCGCCATTCAGTATTCCTCCGTATGGGGTGCCCCCTTCATACTCTTACTATCCAACTTATGCTCCCAATTACCCGCCGATGAATAATACGTCAAAGGTAGTGGAGTCATTCAAAAGAAACTTGCCACCTGTATTCTCTAAGGTGGGGAGTGATCCTCTGGAGCCGGACCAGTGGATCCAGGAGCTGGAGAAAATATTTGAGGTGATTGAGTGCACAGATGCACAGAAACTCATTTGTGCGGGGTTGCAACTCAAGAAGAAGGCCAACTCTTGGTGGCAAGCCTCTAAGCCCATATTGTTGGCCGCCCATCCGAAACCCACCTGGGAATAGTTCAAGGAGTTGTTCTTGGACAATCATTACCCACACAGCTTCAGATACCACAAGGAGACGAAATTTATGGCCTTAACTCAAGGAGGTAAGACTATCCTTGAGTACCAACAGCAGTTTGAGAGCTTGTTCCATTTTGCCCCTAGGCATATGAGGACAGCTGAAGAGAAGGCTGTGAGATTTCTAAAGGGCCTAAAGGCATCCATTGGGTCTGTACTTGAGGTCTTGGATTTGACGGACTATGGCCAGATTGTGCAGAAGGCCAAGACCATGGAGGATAAACAGAAGGGGGAATAGTCCCTCACACCTGGACTGTGGAAGAGAACAAATCCATTTTCGGATATGGGCAACTCCTCCAAGGCATACCGTGGGTCGTACAGTTCTGGGCCTACATATAGGCAGCCTTATAGGCCATCTGGCTACCCTCCTCGATCGGCTAGTGGTTCGGGCTCCACATCTTTTCGCCCGAACACTAGTGCGGTACCTACAGTTCTAAGGCAGCCCCCGACCTCCATCTTCAACAGTTCAAGTGCAGAGGGGCCCCGCCCCAGTTCCGACATCTCAGATCCGTTGCTTTAACTGCCATTCCTATGGGCACTATACAAAAGACTGTCAGGTCAGACCAGCCTTGCCCTCCAGTCAGCCCTTGGCATACCGACCTCCCTTAACTCGGGGAAATCAACCGCAGGGAAGGATGTATGCCCTATCAGCTGAGGAAGCTGAGGCCAGCACAGAAATGGTAGCAGGTACATTTTAAATTTAAGAATTTCCTTATGTTAAATATTGATGACCTACTGAAATTATATGCATTGTTACACTAGGTGGCCTATCTATATCGGGCATACCAGCCTATGTTTTATTCAATTCAGGAGCTACGCATTCATTCATATCTAAGAGATTTTCCAAGAAACTTGGGATGCCACCTAGGATCCTAGATCATGGAATGATTGTTAGTATGCCTACTGGTAAAGTTACACAGTTGAAGGAGGTGTATGGGCCATGCCCAGTGGAAATTAGTGGGAAGAACTTTGATGCACAACTCATTAAGTTCAATATGCAGAATTTTGATGTTATACTAGGCATAGATTGGTTGTCGGCTCATCTAGCTAATGTGATGTGTGCTGAGAAGCTGATTAGGGTGACAGATGACGAAGGAAGAGAATTGGTATACCGAGCAGATAAAATGAAACGGGTGAGAAAGGTCCTTGTCTCCACCCTTCAAGCGGTAAAATTGTTGGAAAGTGGATGTCAGGGCTACTTAGCATCGGTACTTGATGTTGATGCAAGGATTACACCTCTAGAAGAGGTAAAGGTGGTTAAAGAGTTTTCCGACGTCTTCCCAGATGATCTGATGCATTTACCACCTGATAGAGAGTTGGAGTTTGCCATAGATTTGACTCCTGGAGCAGCTCCAGTATCTAAGGCTCCGTACAGGATGGCACCAGCTGAATTGAAGGAGTTGCAGATGCAGTTGTAGGAATTATTGGAAAAGGGGTTTATTCGCCCAAGTGTTTCACCTTGGGGTGCCCCAGTATTGTTTGTCAAGAAGAAGGATGGCAGCTTGCATATGTGCATCGATTACCGGGAATTAAATAAGCTAACCATTAAGAACCGGTATCCATTGCCACGCATTGATGATTTATTTGACCAATTGCAGGGTGCCAAGGTATTTTCAAAGATACACCTTCGATCAGGCTATTATCAGCTCAAGATAAAGAGCGGCGACATACCCAAGACAGTATTCAGGACTCGGTATGGTCACTATGAGTTCCTAGTGTTATCTTTTGGGTTAACCAATGCACCGGCAGCATTCATGGATTTAATGAATCGAGTATTTCACGATGTCCTCAATAAATGGGTAATTATTTTTATTGATGACATCTTGATCTACTCTAAGACAGAAGAGGAGCACACTCAACATTTGAGAATGGTGTTACAGAGGTTGAGAGAACAACAATTGTTTGCCAAATACAGCAAATGTGAATTTTGGCTTGAGCAAGTTGGATTCCTGGGGCACGTAGTGTCTAAGGCCGGAATCGAGGTGGATCCTGATAAGGTGAAAGCAGTAGTAGAATGGGAAAGCCCTAAGAATGTCACTGAAATTAGAAGTTTCTTGGGTTTGGCTAGATACTACCGGTGCTTCATTGAGAATTTTGCCCGAATCTCAGCACCAATGACTAAATTAACCAAAAAGGGTGTGAAATTCGACTGGGTAGAGGAATGTGAGAAGAGTTTCTAGGAATCGAAGAAGAGGTTAGTGTCGGCCCCTGTGTTGACCATCCCTGAAGGCACAGGTGGAATGACAGTCTACACTGATACTTCCAAAGTTGGTTTGGGTTGTGTTCTCATGCAACGTGGTAAGGTAATAGCGTATGCATCCTGACAACTAAAGGAGTATGAGAAGAACTATCCCACTCATGACTTGGAACTAGCCGCAATCATTTTTACCCTTAAGATTTGGCGACATTACTTGTATGGGGAAAGGTGCGAGATATACAGTGATCACAAAAGCCTTAAGTACTTTTTCACCCAGAAGGACTTGAACATGAGGCAGAGGAGATGGCTTGAGCTCATAAAGGATTATGACTGCGACATTCAATATCATCCCGGTAAGGCTAATGTAGTGGCAGATGCATTGAGTCGGAAGGCACAGACTGTGTCACTCTCATGCTTAGCAGTCAGCCCACCACTTGTGCAGGAGGTGACACTAATGGATGAAACTCTCTTATATGAAGGAGCAACCTTAGAGTTGGAACGTCAACCAGAAAACCTTAAATGGGTGACGGTATCCTTGGTGGCTCTACAGGTGCATCCGACTATTAGGCAAGAAGTAATAATGAAACAACCTTTGGATCCTGAATTGCAGCGGATCAGAGTTAAGGTTCAAGATCAAACAATGAACGACCCAGATTTTGTTTTAGCCAGTGATGGGGCATTGATGTTTCGAGGCAGATTATGTGTACCCGATGATTTGGATATATAAGACAAGATAGTACGAGAAACACATCGCTCCGAGTACTCACTCCACCCAGGAAGTACAAAGATGTATAAAGACCTCAAACAAAATTACTGGTGGCCAAGCATGAAAGTCACAATAGCTCTATATGTAGCGACTTGTCTTACATGCCAGAAAGTAAAAGCTGAGAGGCATCGACCTCATGGTACTCTGCAGCCACTCCCAGTACTAGAATGGAAGTGGGATAGGATTACAATGGACTTCGTCACCGGACTACCATGTACACCTAAGGGGATGGACGCGATATGGGTGATCGTTGATCGGCTTACTAAGACTGCTCATTTCATTCCCATCAAAACCAAGTTCTCTATGGCTAAATTAGCACAACTTTACATGGATAACATAGTGCGCTTGCATGGAGTGCCAGTGAGCATTGTATCAGATAGGGACCCAAGGTTCACTTCCAGGTTTTGGAAAAGCTTCCAGCATGCCTTGGGATCACAATTGAATTTGAGTACGGCTTTCCACCCATAGACCGATGGTCAGTCGGAGCGAACCATACAGATATTAGAAGACATGCTCAGGGCATTTGCAATGGAAATGTGTGGTAGTTGGGAAGAATATATACCCCTTATGGAGTTTGCCTATAACAACAGTTACCAAGCTACAATTGGGATGGCTCCGTATGAGGCATTATATGGCAAGAAGTGCAGGACTCCTCTGTATTGGGACGAGGTAGGCGAACACTGAATGTTAGGACCTGAAATGATACAGATAACTTGTGACAAGGTCGATGTTATTCGAGAACAGATTAAAGCAGCTCAGTTTCATCAAAAGAGCTATGCAGACACCTGCAGAAAAGACATTGAATTTCAGCCAGGAGAAAAGGTATTTCTCAAGATCTCTCCTACTAAAGGGTTGCAAAGGTTTCACAGAAAGGGGAAGTTGAGCCCAAGATACATTGGACCATTTGAGATCTTAGCCCGGGTTGGCTCAGTAGCCTACATGCTTGCTCTGCCACCTTCGCTCGGGGATGTTATAACGTATTTCATGTATCCATGCTGAAGCAATACGTTCATGATCCCTCTCATGTATTACCCGTGGAACCAGAATATCTAGAAGCTGACATGACCTATACAGAGCAGCCGGCTGAAATTTTGGACCGAAAGGTGAAGACCCTTTGCAACCGCTCCATTTCCTACGTAAAGGTGCGATGGGCTAATCACTCACTTGAAGAAGCATCTTGGGAGAAAGAGGATGAAATCCAAGCTAAGTACCCTCATCTTTTTGAACAACCAGGTACGCCAATTTTGAGGACGAAATTTTCAGAAAGGGGGGGGTAAATGTAATACCCTACTTCTCAAACCCGGTCTGATTACACGATTGACCCGGTTTAACCATGCAGGACCCGAATCGGAGAGTGTTAAGGCGGGTTCCTTATGGACCATGATGGCAAGGGTGACCTTAAACACCGGCTGGCCCGACAAGTCCGAGCCAGTGCCAGAAGAGACGGGTGTACCCAAGCCGTGTACATGCACATATCATAAGGCCATGTACGGATAAAGCAGGTATGCAGCCGTATCTTATGGCGCATACGTATATTACATCTTATGCCAAGAGTGAGATTCGTGCCGAGGGCCGAATTCTGTCAAAATCCCACTGGTTGACCAAGTTTTGGCCTCAGGTGGGCGGTCACAGGTGGGCGCATTCACCCTCCTGAGTGACCCACCCATGTGATTACTTAGTTATTTTAGGAAGTATAAATAGCATTTATGTTTTCCTTTTTCTTTTCTCATTTATGACACTCGGACGTTGGTGAGAAGAGCAAAGAGGAGAGAGAAAAGAAAGGAAAGAAGAAGAGAAGAGAAGGAAGAGGAAGAAGAGATGGATTTCAGCGGCGCCGAGGCTTGATCTTCCCATCCCGATGTCGGAAGAGTGATCTCCAACACTAGATCTACGTTTAGAGGTGAGCAAAGGCTAGATTCCTTAAACATTCACCATACCCAAGTAAAACCCTTGATTTGGGTAGGGTTTCTTAAGGTCTTGTAAATCCCCCTTGTGATGATGAATCTAAGGTTTAATAGATGATCTATGTGTTGATTTTGAAGGATTTGAAGAAGTGTTTACAAGGTTGGAGAAGCATTGTTGATTTGAAGTGATTTTGGGGTTTTGAAGGAGTTCTTGAGCAAAGAAGGTAAGATGGTTTTCCATTCCATAAATCTAACCTAGATCTAGGTTAGAACCACCTTATGAGACCTTGAATGTGTGAAGAATGGATTTGGAAAAGCCCCATTTGATTCCCCAAAGGTTGGGGGAAGTTTAGGAAAAAATGGCTCTTTCCTGCCAAGACCGGTGGGCCAAACCGGTGGGCCAAATGGCCCGCCTGAGAGGGCAGAACCTTGGGCCCAACCGACGGGCTGACCGGCAGGCCATCCTGCCCGCCGGTCTTAGCAGGACCCTCAGGCCTAACTGACGGGTCCAACCGGTGGGCCGACCTACCTGCCGGTCAAGACCGATGGGTCTGACTAGTGGGTCATGACAGGTGGGCTGTCTGACCCACCCGAGAGGCTCCCAACGTGATTTTTACTTCCGATTGGACCCAAAACGGACATACGACCTTTTTTTAGGATTTTAAACATGATTTTGTCATTGGATCTTATTAATTTTGATCCCAAGGTGGCAAAATGCTAACCCCGCTCACTCATGATAGGTTCACCAAATCTTACGCTTCTCGCACCGGATCTCACCCGTACTGAGCGTGAGTCTTTGTACACTACAGGTAAGTGGGGAGAGGACTTTGGCCTTGTTTCAATGCATTGTTTGGTATTCATTTAATTGTATCTAGACTAGCCATGTCATCATGAAAATACTATGTAGATTAGTCATCCTCACATTGTTATGCCATGGGTGTTGTGTTTATTTCCTAATTTCCAAGTGATGATATGCTTATGTGGTGAATGTTGACATCATTGTGCATGATACATTAATAGACTAGATGCCCTAGTCGGCTTGAAAACGAGTGCATTGGTGGCCCATGGTATGGGACGCGGTGGCACTATATAATCGTACTATTGTCATATAGGAGCATGCGGTTTAGGATTATCATCTTCCCATGCTACGACCCTTCCCAACAGGGGTTAAGGTGTTGGGTTACCATTTGGGAGAAAGCAGTGGTCGCGGTTGTCGGGTCACTGTGGCGGTTAGACATTACGCCCGACTGATCATTAGGACAGTCGACAACCCCGGTGGTATATTCAAGAGGGCCAATCGTACTGCTTTTAAATTGTTGGAGTCAGCACCTTTAATTTTTGTCATTTATTTTATGTTGAGAGCCGATGGTCGGTATGTTTTACTTTTTCGAGTACTCACGGTGGACCTTTTTCTACAGCCCTATGGGCATATCGCGGGATGGAGTTCGCGGCTCGTACCTGGAGTATACACGCACTGTGGTTATAGTAGCACTAAACCAAAGACTTAGTAATGTTACTTAGGTGGATGTGATTAAAAATGTATTGCATAGCATATAGTGCATATGGTTGTAATTTATTGTGTGGACTGCTGTGTGGTCCATCTTTCCACTTACTGAGCCAGTGAGCTCATCCCACGTGTGCACCTCTTTTAGATGATTTTGCAGGTCATCCATCTGAAGAGCACTAGTCGGGTCCCACAGTTGAGTTCCCTGAAGAGGATTGGTGGGCCCCTAAGGAGTTAGAGCACGGCACGGATTGCTCGTGCGAGGGCTGTGCTGTGGGACCGCAGTTCTGATACCGAGCTGGGCTCTACCCTTTGATACCGAGCTGAGCTCTACATTGATACCGAGTTGAGCTCTAACCTTTGACACCGAGCTGAGCTGTACATTGATACCGAGCTGAGCTGTACTATCTGATTTTTGATGATTCCTTTTGAGTACTTGATATGTAAATTGTATTCTTTTTGTGTAAATATTATGCCTTCGGGCCCACATGTACTTAACTATTGTATTACAATTCGGGTGTCAAGTATTATGAGAATATTCACAGGTAAACCAAGTCTTCCGCTGAACTGATGAGCACTTTCGTAGTTATGTGTATGCTGTGGTGGAATACTGTATCAGATGATCCTGGCAGGTTTGGGTTAACCGGTGTTAATCGGGTCACTGGCCCGGTTCTACGTGAATGGGGTGTGACATGAATTGTACTTATCGGAGTGTGATTTGACTAAGAAGACCAGCTAGGGTCGGGCTTAGGGTTGGGCCTGAGCATGAACCCGATAGGGTTGGGTTGAGTTTTGGGGACCTAAGGTTTGGTTAGGGTTTTAAGAAACCCGGCCCAACCTGGCCCGATTTCACCCTTATCTCCATCCAATTACATATGTCTATAATTTTTTACAAAAACAACATATATGTTGGAAAATATGTTTTAAATGAAGTTTCAAAATACGTTTTCATTTTGGGTTTTGTGTTTTCCCTCCTATGGGTTTTGGAGTTGCATTTGAAAGGAACTATTGTGTGGGAACTTTAGTCCCACAATGGATGTAGAAGAAAATAAAAAAAGATTAATAAGTATGAATGGATTCTAAGGATAAAAGTCCCTTGAGAGGTATCCCTCCTCTCTCATGTCTAAATTGATCAAGGATGCTTTCACACACGCATGCTAAGCAAAGCCAAGCCATGTTGTGTCAAGGTGATGCGGGTACTAATATAAAAATATTATTTGCTCCGGCGGATTTTTTTATCGGTGTTGAATACAATTTAGGCCATTGAAAGTCGGTAATTTTATTGGGTGTCAGCTCTTATCAGAACTTCAAAATAGTTGACATCGCTCAATATTTCAACTTCCAGTGAACTTCGGATGACGTCACCCACATCTCGTTACATATCATTCAAAACTCACTCAAAGCCATTTCAAAGGCTATTTTTTCAGAAAGTCACCTCTCTCGAAAATTGTATTTTGAAGGATTTTTCACCTCTATAAATAGAGGTTATCCACGGCCACTGAAAATCATTTTGAAGTGATACTTTCTCAATAAAAGCTATGTTTCTCTATTCTTGATTTCTGTCCTACAAGCTTGAGTTTAGTTTTGAGATTTCATACACTGTTTACATAGTTTTCCCGTGAGTTTGAGCGAAACATAGTAAGACTCGAAGGGATTTACAGTCAGAGAATGCGACACTACTGTCGGAAGCCACAAGCCTATTGTATCTTAGAGGCGAATTTGCATATACCCGATTGCATCAATAGGGGTATCTATGGCCTTAAGGAAACTATCACTGTACACCTTAGCCTTCATGATTTTCACTTGATTCAATTTAATATACTGGAGCAAAACTATCCTTCTAAGAGATAAGATGACATCACATTCTACAATACAATCTTTTCAATTTATTTTGACAACATTATATGAAACCCCTAAAAATCCAAAATTAAATACCACACCATTACAATTACCCATGTACACGTAATAAAGTTATAAACCAAACCCAAACACATACTAGTTCAATAATAATTATATGGACAATGTAAAACTTAGTAAAACTTGAAGGGGTTTGCAATAAGGGAATGCACCACCATTGCTAGAAGCCACAAGGCTATTGAATCTTAGAGGCCAGTTTGCATATACCCGGTTGCATCAATAGGGGGTGTCTATGGTCTAAAGAAAATTGCCTGTTGGTACACCTTAGCCTTCATTTTCACTTGATTCAATTTAATATACAGGAGCAACACTTTCCTTCTAACAGATAAGCTGACATCACTCTCTACAATCATTCCATTTTATTTTTACAACATTACATGAAACCCTAAAAAAAAAAAATTCCCACACCATTACAATTTCACCCATTTACATGTAATGATATCAAAACCCAACTCAAACATAGACAAGTTTAGTAATAATTATGTGGACCCATAGAATTACAAGACAAAAGATCTAACAATCTTCACCTTGACTCGGATTAGAGCAGTGTTGATGCCGATTCTGCAAACTCTGCCACTCTGCCATTGTCTTTGTCTATCTGTGATATCCAAATAGGCAATGGCCCAAACCCCTGTTAGGGGTCCCCACATAGCTCATTGCTGCATGTTATGTTTGGGCTCCACCTCTCCCACCACTACAACGCGACCAAATAGATTACTTCCACATACAAATTCCAAAGAGAATAGACCACTTTATTTCAATCTTGCATGTATTCACAACTTGAACCCCCTACTGTAGTCATTGTCTATCTGTACCTTCTATTTGAGTTCAAATGGTAGCTCCACTTATTTTAATACTTTATGCAAGTCTATGTATATTCCAATCATCCTTTACTATATCACAACTATAGTACCTCTAGAGGTCCTAAAAACTCCACCATCAGATGACCATATAAAACCTCTTGAATCCAATATTCCTAGGGGTGTCAATCGATCAATTTGGA
The DNA here is from genome assembly GCF_013358625.1 of Macadamia integrifolia. Classification (NCBI taxonomy): domain Eukaryota; kingdom Viridiplantae; phylum Streptophyta; class Magnoliopsida; order Proteales; family Proteaceae; genus Macadamia; species Macadamia integrifolia. Next base: position 113,155 of record NW_024868284.1, read on the forward strand.
CCTATTTTGGTTTGGTCTCATCAGTTTCAATGTGAGAATGAGTGAAATCAAAACATGAACTAATAAGAATGGATTTGTTAGGTTTGGTTTTGGTCCAATTATTTAAGTTTGGTTAAGTGTCTTATCAGTTTCAATGCGGTCTAGTATGGTTTTGGTCTCAAAAAACCTCAGCCCGAAATAGGTTCCAATAAGCTCATATCGGTTTTAGTTTAGATTGGTTTAGGTCAATTTCATCCATGGTTTAAAGTATCTCCGATACCGATACGATACCCTCCGATACGTATCTTAAATTTAACCGACCGATACGATACACACCGATACAATACATGTAATTTTTAAAATCCTTTCGTATCGATATATATCCTACGATACATACCGATATGCATCAATACACCACCGATACACATCGATACGACACGATATGCACTGATACGACTCTATGGAAGATATAAAATTGAGGTGAAATGTACGTTTTGGTACGTATCGGTATGTATCGGCGAGTATAGGTAAGTATAGATACGTATCGATGAGTATCGGTATGTATCGGTGAGTATTGGTATATATCGATCGGTACATATCGATGAGTATCGGTATGTACTGATACAGTGCGCTACGGTCATATAATGGCCAAGATGAGTAATTTTTCAGAAAAAACACGATTTTTTAGGGGTTTTTGTTCCAAAGTTGCAGCCAACCATATTTCTCTCTAACTAAAGTGGAAATCAAGGTTGGGAACAAGGATTTTACATTTAGGGGATAATTACAAACCTTGAATTCTTAGTGCGATACTCTCAATTTAGTGTTTATGTATAATATATGTTATCAATAGCTTTTTTTAACAAATTCTTTATGCAAAAGTGTTTAAAAAAAATGTTTCTTATCCATTTATGTGCGTATCATTAGCGTATCTTAGTGTATCTCCGATACGATACGATACCCTCCAATACGTATCTTAATTTTGGCCGACCGATACGATGATTGATATCAATACTTTAATCCTTGATTTCATCGTTTTGGGCCTGGTTTTGACAATATTAAGTATTCCTAGTGAAATCATGTTTTTGCTTAGGTCTGACACATGTTTAACCTCATTTAAGGTTCTCACAATCTCATCAAACATGTGAATCCATATAATCCTAATATCGAAATATTGGTTTTAGCATTATTTTTCATTTTGATCATACATTTATCACATACATGATATGTAACAAATTGATCCTTCACTGAAAACCTATAAAGTGGACAATCAAAATTTATTCAATCTGAAGTTTGTATACCTGATGAAGTAATGTGATAGACATCTCCCTCACTCTATGAACCTTCCACAACAACATAGGATGATATTGTATTCTCATAAGTTAACGCCTGTTTGCATGGCAACTAATAGAGAAACAAAAAACAAAAAACAAAAACAATAACTAGTAGACTAGACTAGTAGTTGAGTGCTCCCTGTTGTTTGGATCTTAACTAAGTTTGAGCATTTTAAAGTGCGCAGCGAGGGCATAGCCTCATCCCCACTCTTCTCCTCTCTTCCTACATGGTGGATATCGTGAGAGAGAATTCCTCATGTCTCGACAAAGGGATAGGATTTATCTCCTTCTCACCAATTGAGCAACCACTGCACTCTGGTCCCTTATTGGTTGTCCTCATTTGTCTTATTGGTGGAAACAAAGAGGGGCAATGACATTGATGTTTTTGTGTATTTGTTTGAAGACGCGACTTATACCAGCATCTAGGACCCATAATGTCCCCCCCCCCTGATGGGGGAAAATTGACTCAGTTGGATAAGGCAATGGAACTGTTCTAGTGGTTTTGGGAAAGTTTAAATTTATGTGTTGGGAAGGCCTTAAGCACTTAGATTCACCTGGTCCTGAGGTCAGTCTCTTTTTTATGGTAAGTACACACATGTATGGGGGAAAATGATTTGTATATGGAACTAGTTGCACCTCACTATGTCAGGCTACCTATATAACCTAAATAGGGATTGAGCTATTCATAGTTACACATGTGGATTATAGATAATATGTGGGGGATGAGGATTATAAGGACTACATGCTTATTCGAGTGTGTGTGTGTGTGTGCTGCTTGTACGTATAGTTAATCTATATGAATGTATGATTGTGGAACCCAAAATATTATATATTTATTATATATTTTGGATATGAAATGTTACACCCGTGCCTTAATCCGATCTAATTTGAAACTGTTGTGACAGGCCTCGGATTGGAGATCAGAAGTACGATCGGGTTTTGGCTCGCGGCTACGCATTGCCGAAGGGGTAAGGATGAACCCACATGTTTGTGCATTGCATGCCTATCTAACTGAAGGGGATTCATACCTTCCGATCCCAGACGGTAAGTGACCTGACTCCCCACACTTGATTTTTGACACGCATCATAATTGTCGAAAGGCCTTGTGTATGTCCGAGGGTAGCCACCCATGCGAGGCTAACCATAGGACAATAAGCTGTTAAGACAGCAGGCTGTCTTGGCCACTGGAAACAAGCCATCAGAAGCAGCTTGGGCCTGAATCCGGTGCCTGTTTCCAACGGGTTGACAGGCTACTGTCAAGGTTCCGATGCCCGTGGTTCCTGCCATTTGCATCGTAAATGATTCCGGATGATCCCAAATCATCCTCCACATTTTTCTCTTGATGTGGACACCTTATGGACCTAAATGTGTGGGTTCTCATGCCCCGAATCTCAATTTAACCCGATCGGTTCAAAAGAGGTCCAAACCAAACAGACCCTTAAGGCCAACTTAAGTTATAAGTTGGGAAATGAGGGTCCATTTCCTCATTTCCATTTTGCCCAATGTAGGAGAGGAGAGAAAGAGGAGAGGAAGGAAGAAGAAGAGGAAGAAGGAGAAGGTTGGAGGCTTACCTTGGTGCTGGCTGCCGCCTTGCTGCTGGAATCACTGCCGGAGGTAAGTACAACCTCCCATGCCACTCCCTCTCTTCATTTTGATCTAGATAAAGCTAGGTATGGATAGAATCTTGATGTACACACCATGTTAAGGTTGTAGGATGGGTGTTCTACCCTCCCGATGTTGTTGAGCTCAAACCAAACCCGATAAGCTCCGATAACATGTAATGCCAAAAGACCAACTAGGGTTTTGATCGTTCGATCGACATATCTCCCAAATGGCTTAGTGGAATTGGAATTTTCTTGTCTTAGAATGATGCTAGAAACATCCCCTACAAACTTCATGGAACAAATCCTGGCAATCGGGCCTGAGCCAGAAAAGCCCTAAATTATTGGACTGCCCTGTACCACTACTGGAAATAGCCCACTGGATCCACTGGGTCTATTTTCGGTGGCATATTTCCAGTGGACATAGAGGCTAATGTGCTCTGTCACCTCCACCGAAAACAGGTCTGATATTTTTGGTGGAAATGCCTTGTTTTCGGTGGTTGTTTCCAGTGACATTACTGTCATTGGGAGATTGTGTCTGTACATTTTAGGGGTGACTTGTGTAGGTCTCTCCCGATGTTCCCGACGCGTACTGATGTACAATTCCCTTTGTGTCTAGGACTGTGATGCGCATGTGCCCCGAAGTCGAAATTGATTTGATTGATCAGTGGCCTTACATAAACCCTAAACCAAACAAAGATCAACAAGGTGAAGGATGGACTATGTTTATTTCTAAAATATTTATTATCATTAAATTGTTCACATGTTTAGAATTATACGTTTAATTGTAATTATTCAATTACGATTATGATATGCTACATTGTCATTTTACGATTTTGATATGAATTGTATGAAAATGTATGACGGGATCCGGTGTGGCTGAGGTGGTACTAGTACCGTGATCACCATGTGTTTGGATGTGTGTGTGTGTGTTTGTGTGTGAGACAGGATCCGACGTGGCTGAGGTGGTACCGGTGCCATGATTTCCATATGTATGTTGCATTCATGCATTGATTATATGCATTAGAGTTAGTTGTATTCGTGGGTTACACTTTGTGGCCAAGGTCTCGCTGGTATCGTGTACCCCGGGACTGCATTTGGAAATGAATACGCTTCGTGGCCGAGGTCTTACCGGTGTTGCGTAGTCCATACTCAACTGTGATATGTATGCTAGATTAGGTAAACGGTCTCGAGTTATACTTTGTGGCCAAGATCTCGCTGGCATCGTGTACTCGGGATTGTATTTGGAGATGGATTACACTTTATGGCCGAGGTCTCTCTAGTATCATGTAATCCAAAATGAAGGCATATAGTATATGGCACACCCCGTTCACACAGAATCGGGCCAGTGACCGAGTTAACACCGGTTAACCCAAACTTACCAGGATCATCTGATACAGTATTCCACTACAGCATACACACAACTAAGAAAGAGCTCATCAGTTCAGCGGAAGACTTGGTTTACCTGTGAATATTCCCATAATACTTGATACCTGAATTGTGATATAATAGTTAAATACATGTGGGCCCGAAGGCATGATATTTACACAATAAGAGCACAATTCACATATCAAGTACACAAAAAGAATCATCAAAAAAATCAGAGTGTACAGCTCGGCTCGGTATCGAAGCTTAGAGCTCAGCTCGGTATCAAAGGTTGAGCCCAGCTCGGCATCACAAGATAGAGCTCAGCTCGGCATCAAAAGTGGAGCTCAGCTTGGTATCAGAACTGTGGTCCCGCAGCACAACTCTCGCATGAGCAATCAGTGCCGTGCTCTAACTCCTCAGGGGCTCACCAGTCCTCTTCAGGGAACTCAACTGTGGGACCCGCCCTATGCTCTTCAGATGGATGACCTGCAAAATCATCTAAAAGAGGTGCACATGTGGGGTGAGCTCACTAGCTTAGTAAGTGGAAAGATGGACCACACAGCAGTCCACACAACAAATCACAACCATATGCACTATATGCTATGCAATACATTTTTAATCACATCCACCTAAGCAACATTACTAAGTCTTTGGTTTAGTGCTACTACAACCACAGTGCGCGTATGCTCCGGGTACGAGCCGCGAACTCCATCCCGCGATACTCTCATAGGGCTGTCGGAGAAGGCCCACCGTGAGTACTTGAAAAAATAAAAACATGCCGACCACCGGCTCTCAATATAAAGTAAAAGACTAAAAATTAAAGGTGCTGACTCCAGCAATTTAAAAGCATTACGATTGGCCCTCTTGAATATACCACCGGGGTTTCCGACTGTCCTAATGACCAACTAGGCGTAATGTCTAACCGCCACAGTGACCCGACAACTGTGACCATTGCTTCCCCCCCCAAATGGTAACCCAACACCTTAACCCCTGCTGGGAAGGGTCGTAACACTGGTAGATGATAATCCTAAACTGCATGCTCCTATATGACAATAGTACGATTGCATAATGCCACCGCGTCCCATACCACGGGCCACTAATGCACTCGTTTCCAAGCCGACTACGGCATCTAGTCTATTAATGCATCATGCACAATAATTTTAACATTCATCACATAAGCATATCATCACTTGAAAATTAGGAAAAACACAACACGCATGGCATAACAATGTGAGGATGACTAATCTACATAGCATTTTCATGATGACATGACTAGTCTAGATACAATTAAATGTATGCCAAAAAATGCCTTGAAACAAGGCCAAACGTCCTCTCCCCACTTACCTGTAGTGTACAAGGACTCCCGCTCAGTACGGGTGAGATCCATTGCGAGAAGCGTACGATTTGGTATACCTATCATGAGTGAGCAGGGTTAGCATTTTGCCACCTTGGGATCAAAATTAATAAGATCCAATGACAAGATCATGTTTAGAATCCTAAAAGAAGGTCACACATTCGTTTTGGGTCCAATCGGACGTAAAAATCACGTTCGGAGCCTCTCGGGTGGGTCGGACAGCCCACCTGTCTGACCCACCAGTCAGACCCATCGGTCTAGACCAATGGGTAGGTCGGCCCATCGGTCGGCCCGCCAGTCGACCCGTCGGTTTGGCACGCCGATTGGGCCCGAGGGTCCTGCCCTCTCAGGCGGGTGCCCACAGGCAGGCCAAATGGCCCACTGGTCCTGGTGGGAAACTGTTGTTTCTTCCCAAACTTCTCCCAACCTTTGGGGATTCAAATGGGACTTTTTCAAACCCATTCTTCACACATTCAAGGTCTCATAAGATGGTTCTAACCTAGATCTAGGTTAGATTTAAGGATTGAAAAGCCATCTTACCTTCTTTGCTCAAGAACTCCTTCAAAACCCCAAAATCACTTCAAATCAACAATGCTTCTCCAACCTTATAAATACTTCTTCAAATCCTTCAAAATCAACACATAGATCATCTATTAAACCTTAGATTCATCATCTCAAGGGGGATTTACAAGATCTCAAGAAACCCTACCCAAATCAAGGGTTTTACTTGGGTAGGGTGGAAGCTTAAGGGACCCAGCCTTTGCTCACCTCTAAACGTAGATCTAGTGTTGGAGATCACTCTTTCGGTGTCGGAATGGAAAGATCAAGCCTCGGCGCCGTTGAAATCCATCTCTTCTTCCTCTTCCTTCTCTTCTCCTCTTCTTTCCCTTCTTTTCTCTCTCTTCTTTATTCTTCTCACTAACGTACGAGTGTCATAAATGGGAAAAGAAAAAGAAAAATTTAAATGCTATTTATACTTCCTAAATAACTAAGCAATCACATGGATGGGTCACTCAGGTGGGTGGATGCGCCCACTTGTCCACCCACCTGAGGGCCAAAACTTAGCCAACAAGTGGGATTTTGACAGAATTCGGCCCTCGACACGAATCTCACTCTTGGCCTAAGATGTAATATACGTATGCGCCTTAATATACGGCTACATACCTACTTTATCCGTATATGGCCTTATGATAGGTGCATGTACACGGCTTGGGTACACCCGTCTCTTCTGGCACTGGCTCGAACTTGTCGAGCCAGCTGGTGTTTAAGGTCACTCTTGCCATCATAGTCCATAAGGAACCCGCTTTAACTCTCTTCGGTTCGGGTCCTGCATGGTTAAATCGGGTCAACCGTATAATCAGACCAGGTTTAAGAAGTAGGGTATTACAGTATACATATGGCTAGGTATCACTCCCTATGATACGCACCCTTGCCAACAGGGGTTGAGGTGTTGGATAACCCATTGTGGTATGTTTGATGTGTCTTTCCGAAGTGCTACTCCCACGGTACGATGTGATTGTTGCTGAAGGTGGGAACCTGTCCAACGTGGTCGATGTGTTACCAATGCCGTGACTGCCAGGAGGGGATTATCAAGGATTTGCTGGGTGACCCATGGACACATACAGGGATTGGCAGGCTTCTAATCACGGCTAGGGTTTGTATCACTGTGTAGTTGATGTCATTTCTGAGACAAGGGATACAACCTAATGCACCGTAGTAGCATTTACCATACTTAGTTTGTATTTTTAGGTCGATAATAAATAAATGAACTGCATCACGAGCATCATGAATTATGTGTTTAATTTCTGCAATCATGCATCATAAATTATTACTGCTATCGACTTGCTTAGATGTGTTTGACCCCACCCCTCACTGAGTGAGTTGAAAATCTCATGCCACGTATACACCCCTTTTTAGATGATGATGCAGGTACCGTGGTGCCCATGGTGGATGACCCAGTATCTTCTGGGTTAGAGTATGGTGTGAGTGACTGGTGGATGCCAGAAGCGGAGGAGCATGATCAGGAATGTGTTTGCGATCACTGTGCTTACGCCGCAACGTAAGATTGTACATCATATTTTTACTTCTGGATATAGTTGTGGATTGTATATTTCTTGAGATTATATTATATGTCATGGACGAATGTAATAGAATAACTTGGTTATTGCTATTATATTACCATTAGATGTTTCTCCATTTTATTTATAATTTCGCTACTATACTCTGATTCTGCTTCTTATGTTGGTTTGTATTGTGAGATTGTGAAAATGTTAAGGTACTGCTATCAGAGATCCTGGTAGATTTATAAAACAGATACGCGTCTTACTCACACCGTCGGTATTCCTAATGGTAAATTGGGTCTACAGGGAGTGGGGTGTGACATGAAAACCTTAACACGGCACAATGTGTTTTAAAGCCTTAAGGCCCATGGGCCAAATAGGACAATATTGTGTCAAGGTTAATGGGATTGGGCGCTACAATGAATGTTTCAGATCTATAGTGGAATTATAGAGAGAGAAGAATGTGGGGTATAAAGAGATCATCAGTCATGAGGAAGTCGATAAGAGGTGGTCAAGGTGGACAGTGACAAATGTACATAATAGGAGAAGAGGTATAATTTCGAGTTGGTGGTAGAGTGAGTAGAGAAGGAGGTCAAGAGAGGAGATGGGGTTTAGGGGTAGCTAAGCGAGAGAGAAGAACACTACTTTCAGGTTGGTGGTAGGAAGAGCAAGGAAGGTGTTGAAGTTTAGGGGTCAAAGGTCTAGTAAAGAATTGTGGAAGAGAGGGTGAGAGGGTGAGAGGGTGAGAGGGTGAGAGAAGAGAGAGAATCAAACATAGAGGAAAAAAGCATCAAGCAACTTGGAATGTTTGGGGGAAATATGTCATGAGAGAGAGAGAGAGAGAGAGAGAGAGAGAGAGGGAGAGTCGATTGAAGTTTCTGATCTCTAGGTTTAGCTCATAGAGGGGTCCAGGTAAGGGAGTTTCAGGACAACGATAAGGTGAGCAAGGGAAGAGTCGAAAGGAGAGGGATCAAAGGTAAGAGAAAGATTCGTTAAAGAACAACCAAGAGAAGGGAGGAAATTGAAAGAGAGGGGATTGGGCTAATACCTACCTACATGTAGTCGCCACTACCTGAGGTGATGGGGGTGGGGGGTTGTTCGCTGGTGATCAAAAGAGAGCCATTAGCAGTCATGGCAACCTAACCACAAATTTATCACCCATGTAGCTAGGACTATTATTATAGGAAATTGAAAGTTCTAAATTTTTTAGACGGAGTCTTCAACAAACTCTCATTTTTCATCAATTTTTGCCTATAAAAAGGGTAAGCTATTAGCATATCCTCGAAATAATTTCCCGCAACTTCTTTGCCACAATGGATTCACGATACATCTTTAACTTTTGACAAGATTCTCCGTCATCAAATTTGAAAATAACATTCAAGGTTTGATAGGTATCTATGAAAAGATTGCAAAAGATGTTAACTTTTGACAAGATGTTGACTAGTGCATAGCATGTGCATTTGCACTGGCCTTATAGGTCATGAGTCTCACCCTTGATATATATGTAAGTCCACTTTCGACCTTATAGGCTCTTGAGTTTTGAAAAATAATCTTGATTTAGATGTAGGTCTACTTAGAACATTATAGGTCTATGTGCTTTATAGATTATTATTATTATTTTTTTTTAATCTATGTAAGACCAACACTTTTTTTTTTTTGGTAAAGACCAACGTTTGGATTTGTAGGTATGTGCTTTTTAATCGGAAAATTATTTTGTCTTTATGTAAGATCATTACTATGCATCACAAGCCTAATAGATCTCACCTAGACATTCCCATTTTTTATTTTAGAGATGTCAAAAGGGGGAGAAAAATGATTATGATGTTGTGAAAAAAGTTATGATGTGTTTAAATGGAAAATATATTTTGATAAAAAAAAAGTGCATAAATCAAGGGGGAGAGTTAAGAGATATGACAACGTCTAACAACTCATCATATTCCACTCAAAGAGTTATATCTAAGAACTCATCATAATCCACTCAAAGAGATAATTGATGTGATGATGTCTACTAACTCATCATATCCACTCAAACTAAAATGATTTGATGAATTCTAACAATTCATCATATTTAACTACTCAATTGGGAAAGAAAAAAAAATTAAAATAAAAGAGAGAAGATTTATTACTGCTGTGATGATGTATCATATCTATTTACTGAAAAACCAAAAAGTCACTTTTAATGGAAGATGTAATTCGGGGGGAGTTTTAAACTTTCACTTGTTTTTTGAATTCTCATGTGCTTAATATGACATGCCAATCCATGACAACCTTGTTGTACAAAACCAGTGTATGAGAAGTTGGTGCGCAGATAATGGACCGCACACTATGACTTAGTCAAAAAATTACGATGCATATATCTAGGTCTTATTCATTACTTGTGCTAAATCTTAAAACATGAAAGCTGTAAAACTTCAAACATTCTTTCCAAGGCAATCAAGATAAAATCAATCCGATTGTAAACACCATATTTTGTCATCCTAAGAAGAGCTAAGCAATGATGAGTCGAGAATACCCTGAGACACGGAGTGACCCTGTATTTACAGTCATGATCTCTTCTTAGACCTAGGAAACGTATATTCGCTTCTATACTGCCATAGGATGGTTAATTAATTAAGAATTTTTTTTTTAAATGGAAAATTGGCTTTAACACTCTTAGAATTGACTAAGACCACATAAGAAATTATACATTGGTCCCAAGTTGAGCCAAAAACCCAATTGGACCAGACCCACAAATTCAGATTGAGCCTGAATCATACTGACTCAGGCAGGCGGTAGATGTACTCTGGCCGACACCTTTGCATCCAGACTGATGTCATCCAAATTACAAATTTTGAACATCAAGGCATAAATTGTGCTAGCTCTGCAAAATTGTAGGGGTTCGGTGAATCTTTAGCAATATCTTGGCCTAATCTCCTACTTTCCTCCTAAGGCACACACCTAGACACATTATAAGACCTCTAGGACACCAAGAAAGCTCTAGAAAACCTATGTGACAAATATAAGCATTTACCGACGCCTTAGGAGATATCCACTTCCCATTTATACTCAAATCTCTCTTCAAGGAGGAAAGAGATTATCCATGGATGGAAGTAATTCACAGCTTCCTTGGTCGACCAAGAGGTCTCCAAAATATAAATACCATACCCCTTTCATATTTTGGGGATCCCATAATAGTTTAAACCGCCAAAATCGACAAGATTCATGCACTGGAATCTCACACTTTATTGTACTTTGCATCAGGCCTGATTTGCACTTATAATAACTAAGATCACACCCTTGTAAAACTTCCTTCTACCTTTCAGCTCATTTTTGACTTCTGTTTTTATGATATAAATGCATTATTGCCTTGCTTGTATGTGCATGATACACACGATGATTACATTCCATGATCCCTATCCTTTTATTCACGATGTCGTGTTAGGGATATCCTTACCATGTTTCATAAGATGAACGCTAGGGGTAGCTTTTGTCTTGATTTCTCAACTATTCATTATGTCGGCTTTACGTTTCGTATACTAACCTTGTAGAGCTATTGGATACGGGTATGTGGATTTATCTAAATATGAAAAGTATTAATGCTCAATCACAACAAGATGAATACAGTTAGATGGATGTAATGACATGATCCAGATTATTTGCAAACAAACCTAATCAACAGATTCTAAGTCTATAGTGGGTATCAGTTCTACTGCAACATTGGTGGTATCTCTAGTCATGAATGTACATTATTGGTCCCCAAGGATACAAGCTAGCTGTGAGTCAGGACTATATCCTCCCTACATGGCTACTTCGGTATTCGGTAAATCCCTATTAATAATCCCCATAATATCATTACATCGAATCCAACATCGCTTGTAGGGCATATCCACCACTGAATTCAACATCGTGTGAGGGTTTGTCACGACGCTAGCATCCCCACCACCTCAGTCATCGAAAAATGTCCCCAACCTCGGATTAACAGATGGTAAGATTAGTCAATATGTAAACCCCTATTGGAAAAGGTTATAGCATCATGGTGGTTGTCATAGCCCAATGCATTTATTATGATATGAGTCACATCACAAACAAACTCACACACTCTATTGGCGTACAGTGTCAGAATTCAACCTTCGATCTGCTTCCCTGTACCCCACACTTATATACCATGAGCATGCAGTGTCGGAACCAACCTTTGGCCACTCAGCACCCCAATCTCCACAGCACCCTCACACACACAAACACACACATATATTCGTAACTCATATCATTATGAAACATACACATTCATTTCAATAACGGACTTATAATATGAAAATGACATGATCATACACAGGTGCATCATGATATAAATATTCCATAAAAATCACACAAAATCCCCTCACCTCGAGTCCTAGATGATGGTAGATAGTCGATGGTCTCGTATCATGTGCTTCTGTTACTTCTCGATTCTTCTCCTAGGATACATAGGGTCTTTAAGCAAATTAGTCAACCATAGGGAGGTTTGACCCTAGAGTACATGTCTATTCAAAATGGGTTTGAAAACCCCTCTTGGGAGGTTCACTGGTTGATGAAACCATTCATCGGTGACAATCGACTGGCGAAGCCAATCTAGGGTGTTCTTTGCCCAGATTTGCTCCACAGGTCTGTAAGACCCTTTTTAATGTTTATTGGTGGGTGTAGTTCTATGGGGATTGTGTATCCCAACTCAGAACACTCATTTTTTCTTACTTAGGTGGTTTACAAGTTAGGTTTTGGTTCTTTTGGGGTTGGTTCATGCGTACATCACTCTCACACACTCCACCTAGGTTAGGTTTAGTATAATTAGTGGATCAACTAACATGGAGCCACATGATAGACTAAATTCCCAATTTTACAAGGCTAGGTTAACCAAAATTGGGGAAATTCTATTGGGGTTCATGTAGTGACCACTAATGGCTTATGTGGTCACTCCAAGCCAGCATTCATATGTTTAAATTCATTTTCTCAAACCCAATTTTAGGTTTGAATGGTTGGTTATAGAAGATTTGGGCAAGATTCGCCATTTCTATAATTTAGCTATCCAAACTTGGGATTAAGGAGGGGTTTTCTTATAGAAAGATTCATAGACTCAAATTAATCCACCAACCTTACTAGGGTAAGCCCCTACACCGAGTCTCCCTCCCAATTAGTAGTCTTGACCATAGTTAGCAAATTCGGATTTGGGAATTATTCGGGCGGAGAATTATTCGGAATAATTCGATTGATTAATTTAAGGATTCGGTCAAAAAAGTGGTCAAAAAAGCGGACAAAATAAAAATCGGAGTCGGATTCGGATTCGAGAATTATTCAATTAAAAAAATAAAAGTCGGGCAAAAAATTCGGATATTATTTTTATAGTTTATTGTATTTTTTTTATTTATCAAGTTATTAACTTGATTTGTATACTTAGAAAGAGCAAATTACTTTATACAATAAAGTAAAAAACTATAAAAAAATTATCATTGAGCGATGGAAGCAATGGTTATTGTAATCCAATTTCTACTCATGAAATAGATTAGGCCCCAAAAGAGTGAAAGCAAGATTACAACTACAATAAAACAAATAAATAAATTGACCACAAAAAATTTTCACTATCATTTTGCTTGGATTCACAAGACCCATATTGCACTAAGACGCACTAATTTTTCAAAATTAAAGCAACAATATAAAAGAAGGTTGATTGATACGGTGATATGAATCTGTCCTGGTCCCCTGAAACCTCAAATTATCCATCAAGGCTTAATATCCCCCCTATCTTAGGATGAACTGATGAAGTTATGAGAAGAAATGAAACAAAGAGTAGATTCGTACGATTGTTACAAAAGAATTAGGTGGAGAAAGAAGATGGGAAGAAGGAGGCGGAAATTTGTGGGAGAAGAAGATGAAAAAAAATATATATATATTTCGCTGGTGGGTACCGTGGGTTTCATATATGATTTTTTTTTTTTTTTTTAATACTGTTTAAGTGTACCAAATAATTCGGTTCGGCCTGAATTATTCGCATTTTAAATTCAAATTAGTAAAAAGCGCGTTTTTTACCGAATTTTATTTTTAATTCGGATTCGATCAGAATTTTTTATTTAATTCGAAAAAATTCGGTTCGGCCGAATAATTCACGAATTATTCTGCCGAATTGATAGCTAGGGTCTTGACAAGTGGGGAGAAGAGGTTCGGTTGGGGTTCTTCATTGGGTTTAATGGAGAGTAAAAAATTGGGAGATAGAGAAAGAGGGGGTAGAGAGGGGTAGAGAGGCGTAGAGACGATAGGGCTTACCTTAGTTAGTAGGAACCTTGCTTCCCTTGCTTCCTCCTCCTTTGTTCCCCTTCTCTTCTTCCTCTTCTCCTTCTCTTCCCCTTGCTCTAATTTGGTAGGTAAAAGAAATGAATGGGTAAAGGCTTTTATTTATAGCCACTTAAGTTGCCTAAGGGATGTTTGGAAAAATAATGAGTTTCTACCATTTACCGGTTTAAATCATAATTTGGGATAACGGGTCCACTTTTGGGTAGCCCGACACATTAATCCACTTTTAATTACGTTGCTCCATTTTTGGGATTGGGTTTGAGCTACACGGGTGCGAGAAGTCGAGCCCCACGAAATTTTAATCCAATTTTGACCTATATACTCTCCAGAGGTGTTCATCGATGAAGGTTGAATTGGTCCCCTTTGTGTGAAAATAGATCCTTAAGTTGAATGAGGCATTACCAAGGTGTTTCCGTGTGTGAGCCTCACCTCTTAGTACTTTCACTATTAAGGTTCGGGGATTTTCCGTGTGAGGTGTGAGGATTTGACTAACCTTTTCTTCAATGTCCGAAACCCTTCCAGTTATTGAGGCATGAGTAGAAGGCGCAAGTGAGGTCATCCTTCCCTTCTCGATAAAATACAATTGCTATTCGGTATTCATTAGTACTAGAGCTCTCCTGCACCTCATCTATACAATTACAAGAGGAAATTTTAGGACACCGGTATAACACAAATATATGATATAAAATCATAATTAATTAATTTAATCTCATTAAACTGGATTTGGTAGGCACATATTTAATGTTAAGATATCTAATAATTGGGGTTAGAGGAGGGAGTTGTAGCGATGAGGGGAGAGGTCGGAAGTTAGTTGCTAGAGCGGGCTATAAAAATGGTTCGGAATATGAATAATTTGGAGATTTTGAGTTGAGAGAAAGATGGAAATTTACTTTTTAGGAGAATCTAACAAAATAAAATTAAATGAAAAATTGAAGTAAACAAAAGAAAACTATAGTGAGTGAAGAAAATGGAATTACCAATTGAGTTGCTTCATGCTTCATTATCTCACCAATCATTTTTTTCTTTTAATCGATTCTTTTAATTTTAGTCCACGAGCTAATGGTTATATGAAGTTTTACAATTTGATGTACATGGCCTCCCTAGAATCATTCTTTTATCTACACCTAAATAAATTCAAGGGAAAAAGAACATTGTTTGACTAAATGGATCTAAGTAGCGAGACATAGGAATGCACAAAATTTACCATATTATCCATCAAAAAATTAAAAATTCCAACCAAATAGATGCTAATGCATGCATTTCCATTGCCCCCTCTCCCCCCCACCCCACCCCACCCCATGTTATGCCAATAGCCATAGAACCAGATAGCGAGCCCTTGTCATAAACTCAATCTCCTTTCTTTCATATATATATATATATATATATATATATATAGAGAGAGAGAGAGAGAGAGAGAGAGAGAGAGAGAGAGAGAATATTGGTATTAACGAGGATGAATATTTGGAATTTCAAAAGATGAATAATTTGGATTTCATCAGGAGCATTCATTTTCCGATAAGAATAAAAACAATAATAAATTTCTCATCAAATTTGTATTAGACACTTGACTCTAGGGGTGTCAATCGGTCGTGCCGGTTCGGTTTCGGTCGGGCTTAATCGGGCTTGAAGACTTTCAAAGGCTACACCGTGTCCGCCCATTTAACTAATCGGGCTTAGTTATTGAGGGCATGTACACTTTATATTTGGTCGGTCGGCCTCGGGCTATAATCAGGTCACCTTATTCGGGCTTTAGTCGGGCCTTAACCGGGCTACGGACATGTTTAATGTTAAACGAGCTTTAACCGGTTTTTAAACGGGCCCTCTTTAAAATGTGTTCTTATATTCCAGCCCACTCATGCAAGCCCAAAAAATTGACAATTAATTAATAAATGATACCAAATATAACCATTATTTAAAATGTGAAAATGTTTTTACTTTTTAGTTTTTACTTTTTAATTTGGGGGGTAAAATAGGTATTCTACAATCATTAAAGGGTCTGGCTAGGCCGGTGCACAATAGACCGGTCTCGGTTGGATGTTAAACGATTGGTCTCGGTCGGGCAGCCGATGGTCCAAGTAGTAAAACCAAGACCGACCGTTTATAAACGGGTCGGGCTCAAGCCCGACACGTTTAATAAATGGTCTGGGCTGGATCGATCTATAAACGGTCAGTCCTGATCGATTTAGTCGGTTCGGGTCACGAATTGACACCCCTACTTGACTCCAATAAAGGCATCCTATGGTCGGTTGTTCGCCGAACGGTAGAGAGCGACCGGTGTTTGGATGTTTGACTCTCAATCATCTGTCCTTCCGTTAGATCAAAGTCAAATATGTCGGAGTAAGTCCGGTCAGTAATTTATGTGGTTAGTATAGTATCAAGACCATTGGACAGAGAGATAATAATTAATGGGCATTCTCTTGGAATGATAAGTACATAGTGGGCCCATGTAATATTATCACACTGCAACCCATGTGCAAATGGAAAAGCAAGTAATACACATTAACGGATAAGGGAAGTCCCACAAGTTTACATCTCTGACATCTTCCCATGCACACATACACGTGCTTCGAAGCATCCCAACTGCCTTCCAGTGGGCCCCATGTCTCCCTATTCTTATCGGGAAAATGTAACAATATCGCTAGATCCAACAGCCAACAATATCGCTCTCCTACATGTGGGTCCCATTTCAACACGTTTTTCTCGTGCAGGGGAGTCGAAAGACGTTTCACGTTGAGTATTGACCACCCGGAGTTGTACTTGAAATGACTAAACTACCCTACCGAGAATTACGTAAACTATTTCTTTGCTTTCCATTTTTCATATGCTTTTAGGGGTAAATCGTGTGGGGTTTTACGGTCTTTTGATACGCAAGGGGATATTATAAAGGAAAGAAGAGCGTTACTACCTGACGTTGGATTTCAGATTGGAACGAAGGAAGCCTAAGCCAACGAGTCACACACTCACACCCCGGTTACCTCCCCCAGAAAAGGATGTGAGAAAGCTACAAATAAAACGCGTTCGGAATCCTCACTATCAAGGTAACGGCAAAATTTAAATTCTATTACATCCACTAATTTGAGTGAAATATCAAATAGGTGTATTTGTTCTTCATCATGTTGACACTGGTTGTTATTCTTATGAAAACTCCACATCATTCTAAATTTAAGTTTTTCTTTCGGAGATAATGCATGATGGTCTTCCGATTAGGGATGTGATTGGATAGTGAATTGTGGACACATCTTGTGCCTTTTGCGAGAATTACCACGAATCTATCTAGCATCTCTTCTTTTCTTGCGAGATCACCAAGCATGTCTGGGTTGCAAGCCCTATGGGACTGCATACTTCTTCCCTTTCTGCATCTTCCTTTCAATAATAAATTATGTACTTTTTTAAGACCCCACATCGTACAGGAAATGACATGAAACGTTTCTTCTCTACTTTTATTATTTTTTCCTACTTTATTTGGTACTATAGAAATAAGATAATTTTTAAGGAAGAAAACTCAATCCCGCATCAAATTATTAGTCATGCTGCCTGGTGGGTTTCTCAATATACTGAATAATTTAATGTCCCTACTAACCCAACTTCGAATGTGAAACATTCCCTTTCTCAATAAACCAATTATGATTTGTGTTATCATAACCACACCAAAGATGATAGTATGGACTGTTTGTTTTATCTCTCATGGTAGATGTTCATTACTAATGACTGACTACATAATGACAGGAAACATTCATGAGGGATGCACAAGGGCGGTCTTATCAGGACTCAAGAAAGCCTCAGAAAGAAAGTGGAAAGTAGCAGAAGTATGGAGTAACAATGATTTTTTCACAAGGCTAACTTTTGACCTCTCCTTAACATTTTGGTCATTTCAGTGTGGCTCCCATTTTTTTGGCTATATATAAACATTGGCAGCACTTAGATTTTTATTTTTAAACCATCTTAGGACTTTGTTCTTTTGTTAGCTAAATGGGCTCACCGATCTTTGCATAGAAAGGAAAGGATGTATATAACTCATGGGGACGGATGTATTTAACACTTTAGTTTACAATTAATGTTTCTTTTTTTCCAATAAAAAAATAAAAATAAACGCGTATGGAATGTTACAACTCAATCCGAACTCGTACACACTAACATCTTAACACATGTGAATTTGGAATTTTTTATCCTACGAAAAAAAAAAGAAGATGCTTAGCTTATTGGTGGCACTTTAATAATTTTAACAAGTTCTTTAAATTATCAATTTATTCTTTATCTTATCAAATTTATATAAAACACCTTTGCCAGATAGATCTAGGGGTGTTAAAATCTAACCCTAATCCGAAAAAAGCTGCCTGAAAAAATCAATCCAAGATAGTATTAATCTAATTTTAAAAACTCAAAATAGATCAAAATTGTACTAGACCAAAATCAAAATTCCTTACAACTTTGGTTTTGGGCTCACTGATTCCAATACCATAATCGATTCAACCCAATTGAAACCAAGTCAAACCAAATGTCTCATGCCCCTAGGTAGACCATAGTACACACTCTGCCTCCGTGTGTTAGCATTTAACAAATCAAACAAATAACATTAAATTAGAGAAGAAAAAAGAGAACCTATAGATTCAATGAAGAGAGATATGAATTCACATAGGCATTTTTTTTTCCCAGTAAAATTAAGAATTCACATAATTGAGGAAAGAAGGGAGAGAATCAGATAAAAATACACATTGATGATGATGCTGTGTTTCCTTTTCTTTTAAAACTTGTCTAAAATTTGAAGTCAAAGCTAGCACATACTGTGCACTTGGAGACATGACCTTCTATTGAATAGCCAGAGATCCATGGGACAAACACTTATATACGTCCATGTCAATCGTTCGATCCAGTGTTACTAAAGTGGAGTCCTACAGCAAAAAAGACGGCCTATGACTGTGATTTCTTTTGCAGTAAACGGTCTAAAAATCAGCAGTAATAGGCTATTGTTGTTGATTAATTGTGATTTTCTATCTATAACTAAAAATGTCGTCACTACATCTGTAGCTATGGATTTCACACCATAGGAAAATGGTATTTTATAGTTGCAAATGTTTTCGTAGCAAACTTATTGCTGCAGATTTCTAACTATTGATTTTTTTCATAGCAAAACTATAGTTGCGAATGTTTCCGCAGCAAACCTATTACTGTGAATTTTTTTCACGGTAAATCTATAATTGCAGATTTTAACAATGAAATTTTGTGCCCCAAAATTTGTAACTACACTTTTGTAGTGGCATATTTTTTTGTGTAGCAAAATCTATAACCACAGATTTTAGATACAAAATTTCACCAAAAAATTTGTAATTACGATTTTGTAATGACGGATATTTTCTGTAGATACTACAAATATTTTATAATGAATACATAAATATGGGATTTCTGAGTAATAATAGTATATAATATCGATTTTTTTGTTTGTATATATTTTTTTTACAAATATATATGTTTTTCAAACCTACATAATCCATACATAATACATAATAACTTCTTAACATAAAAATATATATAAATGCATAAAGAATACTTATCATCCAAATCACTTATATTCAAAATAACTAATTCAACAATCCTATTTCAAAAATCAAATTCCATAAAAAAACACGACAACTCATAAAAAATCTAACCCATAATATCCTTATTAAAAATTAAATGTTTTCTAATAATACATAGAATTCCACTACATCAGAGTGTCAGGATCTTCCCTTAGTGCCAATACTACAATTCAACTCTTTTAAATCATATATTTTCATTGAGAAATGTGACGTCCAAGAATACGACAAGTACCAGACCCGCTTGGGAGATCAGTGAAGTATCCCCACCAAGAATACGGTAAATACCAGGGGGTTTGGGAGATCGGTGAGAGTGTACAAATTTTAGTCCCACATCATCTAGGGAGAGATTACTAGACTACTTAATAACTTCTAGCTTCCTTAACATGGCACAACGCGTTTTAAAACCTTGAGGTCCATATGCCAAAGAAGACAATATTATGCAAGATTAATGGGCCGAGGTATTACAAATGGTATCAGAGCAGACTCCGACAGTGTGTGGGGCCACAGTGGAGATACTGTGTCAAAAGGGAGAAAGTTGTGATACCCAAGAATACGACAAGTACCAGACCCACCTGGGAGATCGGTGAGGTCTCCCCACCAAGAATACGACAAGTACCAGTAGGTTTGAGAAATCGATGAGGGTGTGCAAACTTTAATCTCACATCAGCTAGGGAGAGATTACTGGGTTAGCTAATAACATCTAGCCTCCTTAACATAGCACAACGCATTTCAAAGCCATGAGGCCTATGGGTAAGACAATATTATGCAAGGTTAATGGGGCCAGGGCATTACAAGAAATACAAAATATCCATTAATTACAAGAAAATCAATAATTATTAGCTGACAAATGAAATATTCATCCACATGATTGGTTCCTTCCCGGTCTTATAACCTTGATTTTTATTTCTAGAAAAAAGATATATAATAATGAGGTAAGCTCGACAGCTC
Source organism: Macadamia integrifolia (assembly GCF_013358625.1). Lineage (NCBI taxonomy): Eukaryota > Viridiplantae > Streptophyta > Magnoliopsida > Proteales > Proteaceae > Macadamia > Macadamia integrifolia. Next base: position 133,666 of record NW_024868284.1, read on the forward strand.
AGTGAGAGAAACCTTTCTAAGTATACTTATACCGGCACACACAATAATAAATATTATAATATATATGTTTACACCATCCTACATGTGTATATCATTGTCATAAAACAGTGATCCTACAATGATCTATCATATTATTCCAGTAATATCTCAACACTGTACACTCACCCTTTCTTCCCCGCTAAGTGAGGTACACCACATCTCATTACATCGTACACTCATCCCTTCATCCCGCACTAGGTGAGGTACATAACTTGACCACATTCCCATTTCACAAAGAATCATAACTCATAGTTGCACATCATTTCACAATATAGCTACAATTGCATTTTTTGTTTCATATACACAATGCATCACCACAAACATTTATTCAACTTATAAAATTAATCTCAATGACAACATTCCATTTTATAATTCAAATATAAGTATTTCATAATTTTATCACATCAATATAGTAAGTAATACATATAGGCATCCATCACACAACTAGAGAGAATAACTAGGTCAATCTCACTCACATTGAGTTTTTATGATCATTACAAATTCCAAAAGTCTAATAGCACTTGTACAATGGAGGTATCCTACATAGGGACAGCATCACAATTAATAAGGTTTTTTTGTCATCCAAGCTTACTTGACACTTATAATAGTCCACTATGTCATAACAGTAACTTAGTAAGTCTCTAATTTACCCCTATTTGCATAAGCATCCATGTATATTGCATTTTTAGTAATTTACACTCACAAGGCTAGACATCCTTTGCCTTCTTATTTGAATTAAGGTCATATTTATTTATATTGATACCTATTTCATACTAAATTCCATTATTTAGTTAACATGATTTCATTTGTCTCCAGTTCAAAATACTGGATTCACAATTTCTGAACATATATTATGTGTAACCCCAAATCTTATGTGACAAGCCTTTCCCGAACTCTGTTTGAAATGGAATTTCAAAGGGTTTTTTTATAGATTATGATGATTAAATACAAAATAATCAAGTTTTAAATCGAATTATAAATTAGTCTTTAGCTCTCTTAAAATTCAAAAAAAGAAATGTTTGTTTAAAAAGAAAAAAAATTGGGTAAGTGTAGGAAAATGACCATAAATTTCAGTACATAGTTTGAAATCACTTGCTTCTAAAGCTAAAAATTTACTATTTTATAGTCCTACAACTTTCATGAAGGAAGTTATCTCTGAAACACACTGAAAGAATCTCATAATTTGGTTTGAAGTTGGTGTGTTTGCGTCAGTCGTGCACATAATATTGGTGTAAGTAGTCTTAGGAAAAATAAACTTAACTTCTCTGATACAAGTCATAATGAGTTACTAACAAATCCATAGGCTCAAAGACTCATAATAATACAATTTTTATTTTAGAATTATGTTTAGAAACCCACTGGAAAGACCTTAAAAATCATCTTGAAGATGAGATATGTGCATTGGAAGATTCTGGAAAAAGATAATTCTCTAGTTTTTCTTCATCATCTCCTCATTATTCCCATCTTCAACCCCATTTAAGAGAATATATATTGTAAAACCCAATAGAAATAAAAGGTAATTAGATATCCTACCTCAAATGAGATTTTAACCCTCTTCTTATTTCTCTACTTAGATCTCCACTCTCCTCATCCCAACTCCTTCATGCATTCACAAAATATGAAAACAACAAGTATGTGAAATCAACAATCTTATGAAAAGAATGGAGAGTTCAAGACATAGAACACTTATCAAGGTGAGGGGTTTCTATATGGACAACCTACCTTCTCTTGCTTCTTTCTCATCTTTCTTAATTCTTACAAAATCTCTTACATGCAAGGTAAATAGAAACTCCCACCTTCCACCTTGGTAGAACTCTAAGCCTCGAAACAAAGTATAAAAACGCTTCTACACTTGTACTCTTTCCTCATTCTTCTTCCTCTGTCCTTCTCCATGATTTCCTTTCTCTTCTCTCTCTCTCTCTCTCTCTACAAACATAGGTGAAAGAAAACGAAATTTGAGTTTTCCTTCCTTTTATTCACAATATATTAAATATGAAAGGTCTATTTTACCCCTCATTACAATCCACCTAAGCCAATGAAAATTCTTTTTCTTAGACTTGGGTACCCCTACATGTTATATTTATTCACTTTAACCTTCTAAGTTTTGTAATATTGCGATTCACCTCATATGGGTGAAATGCCCATCATACCCCTATCCACCTATTTCATTACCAATATGATTCTTTGCATGTCACTGTCATGTCACTATTTATGGTACCCTTGAATAGTGTATTTAATATGAATTATCCATTTTACCCTCACTATTTCCAATTATTTACACCAATGGGATTGAAAATTATGAAATTCCATTCCCACCCCTTGACCACCTCTCCTAGAGTCAATGCATGGCTGCCACCTCCTTTGATACATGGGTGACACTTGTCATCCCATCAAGTGGTTATTCATCATGTGGATTTACTACTTTGCCCTCAGTTTAGCTTGAAATTAACATGTGAGGCCCACCATTAACTTGTAAAGTAAAAATAGGTGAAAAGCACTCAAGGAGACTTGATCCCACAACCAAAGTTTTAATTAATAACCATACAACCATTAGGCATTAAACATTCTTTAATAATAAAGGCATACAACAATTATATAACGTAACCACATTGTTGTACACAACTGAAATTAAATACATAAGGGTAATTCCCAATTATCGATGTTGTCTACACCTTATAAATCCCACAACACTATCGAAAGGGAGAAATTTTGGTGTCAACCCTATAAAGTTCACCATAAAATATAGTTTATTAACAAATCTTGGAACGGAGTATTACAATCCTCTCTATTGGAAAAGTATGAATTGGTTTAGTTTTGGTTATTGGATTTAGTTTCGGTTCGATTTAAGATATAAAATGCAAAACCAAAACCTGAATTGAATGCAAATTCAGAAAACATTATTAAAATCAAAATCAAAGGTAATCGATTTGGTTCAATTTTGGTTTATTTTGGTTTCGTATCCAATTCTTATTCCATTTTTATATTTGGTTCAACACATTTTTTAGGTGTTTATGCCATTTTTTTATAATTTCTCCAGCAAAAAAAAAAAACCTTATTTATTAGGGTTCATAATTTTCCATCTTCTTTCCAAACATTAAAGAGAGATAAATTTATCATCCACATAGTTTGAAATTTATATATATATATATATATATATAATATGCACATGCAAATGCACGTGTGGTCTTATGTTAGGAAGAGAGAGAGAGAGGCAACTAATGATTATTGATAGTTCATATAAAATTTTCTACGAGCAAGGGAAACTGATGATATTAACTGTTGCATTATCGAGGGTATTTCAATGTATAACCTGCATTAGAACCTAGACAACATACTCTCTTTTTGTAGTTATTATTATGCTACATTACACGGTAAGGTAAGTCTATTGTCCTTAATTTTGTCCAAAATGAAGAACACTCAATGGTTCAAAGTTATAACCTTCTTTTTTAAAATTAATTTTGTTCTGATATTTACGATGCATAGACTCTATAAAATTGCTTATAACAAAATCCATCAGTGGAAATTTCTTAATAGAATGTTCAAATAATTTAAATATTACAATAGTTCTTATGAAATTGAAGAATTTCATCATTGAAACCGCCACTTTCCAATGGAATATATTTTCCCTAACTATTTCTTTCTTCTTGCAGAAGACTTGAAGGTTGAAGTCCGTAACAAAAAAAAAAAGAACGGGGTATAAAAGAAAATTCTTGCAATATCATAGTTACTTTATGATAAAATGATATTTAAATTTGTAGACAAAAATGAAAGGGAATAGGTACATTTTTTTTTTACACACAACAACAAAATTACAAGTGGCACTTTCACCTTATGAATTTTTGCCATGTTTAACGCCATTGTCATTCTTTGTGTTCTCTTGAGCACAACCTGGGGAGGACCAAGAGTCAAAGAGGAAGCCACACAATGTAAAACAAAGAATAATCAAGAATGACATATTTCTTCTGGACCTGATGCCCTACACCTCAGTTCCATGGCCGGTTTTACACCTTATGTACTATTCATACAATTAGTTTAGGAAGTAATACTGAGTTTTACGGTGAGAGTACTGAGAGAGAAAAAAAAGTGTTTTAGAAAGGGAAGAAAATTGGAGATTGTGATAGAAGAAGAGGGAGAGTTAGAGGAACGCAAAACCCCATACCTAGAAAGAAGATAGCGATCATTAATGATGATCCGAAGTCGTTTGGTGGGAGATACAACAAATTCTTTGATTATGGATAGATAGAGGAGCGTATAAGAAGGAAAAGGGAAAAAATTTTACCAAAAAAGAAAACTATCTCATATCCCTATTCTCTACCGTGGATTATATACCAAATCTAACAAAAAAAAATTATTTACCAAAAAATTTCTCTCTTCCTAACACTCTCTTTGACTCTATTATTGGCTTGTAAGAGATTTGTTAATTTTTACCGTCTTAAGTGGAGAGAGAAGAGAGTATAGAGAGGAGGGAGATTGTGGGAAAGAGATTTACAAAAATAAATATGGAAAGGGATATACATATGGAGACCATAAGAGAGGAGAGAGAGAGAGAGAGAGAGAGAGAGAGAGAGAGATTTATGGAGATATTTTTTTATTTTTTTTATTTTTTGTGTGAAAAAGAATGGAGAGATTTACAAAAGTAAATAAAGAGAGATATAATTATGGAGAGATAATTATATGAGAGTGAGGAAATGGAGGGATAAGTGAGTGAGAGGGTTGAGAAAGGAAGGAGAGAAAAGTTGAAGATAAACAATAGAAATAGAAATCAGGGAAATCTAGATAAAGAAATAGAAAGGTATCAACAAATTGGGAGAAATAAAAAAGAATGAAAAAAATGATAAGAACATAAATAATTTAAATAAAAATGAAAGGTAAAATAGTCTAGAAAATGATTACACATGCTTTTATATAATAGTATGATATAATTTTACATGATTTCTTATTCAGTTCAAAAATAGGCAATTCGGTTTGGTTCAAAGGTTTTAGTCATAGACCAAAATCGAACCAAATCGAGGAAAGATTCCGTCTTTTGAAAATAAAACCGAAGTGATTAACTTCAATTCGATTTAATTCAGTTTTTAAATGGTCGTTTTCAACTTGGTTTGTCCGAAGTAAACATGATAAATGTAGATGTTCAAACAAAACGTATACGAGCTTTTCTGAATCAATGAATATAGTGCGGATTCTTCTAAATTATTCATAAGCAAAAATAAGCCTTTCAAGCAGGATTCGATGATACTGATATCATGTCACACAGAGTTCTGGGTGATAAAAAAAATAGGGTTAATTACAGTGGCCCCCTTGCAGTTTACCCTAATGTTATAACCATCACTGTAGAATTAACAATTACACTGTGTCCCCTGCAGTTGAGGATGTTAAATTAAAAAAATGAAAAGACAATTTTACCCTTGAACTAAAAGACTCTAAAACCCATTTCTCAACGTCTTCTCCATCTTCATCGTTGAGAGGGTTTTGGAATCGTGTTCAACAGAGCCGGCGTGGACGGAAGCAGTCAGAAGTCTAATGGAACTGAAACAAAGGGATTAGTTGATCATATTGATCCTGATAGCTCAATGATCCAACCCGTTGTGGAGAATTATCCACTGTTCTCATCTAATTCTCCTGGAGAACTAAGAGATATCATCCCTACTTCATGAGCTATCAAAAACCGATTAGATCCTCTCTTTCTCCTCTTTCAAAAAATCACAAATAGTTGGGGTTGTAGGTTTTCTTTTTTAAAACTTTTCTTCTATGTACCTTTTGATTATGGACGAAGGAGATTCTTCTTTTATCAATTTGCATTGAAGAAGAAAGAAAGAAAATCCAACGAAATCAATCAGAACCATAGTGGAGAGAGAGAGAGAGAGAGAGAGAGTATAGAAATTGTAGTCAGCGAAGAATTGGGAGGGGAATAGTGGAATACAATCTGACGACATTGGTAAGTGTAGAGCATCTGCTCAGAGGGCTCGAGACTGTGAGACGATTCCAGCGTGGGCTAACCTGAGTCGCCNTTTTTTTTTTACACACAACAACAAAATTACAAGTGGCACTTTCACCTTATGAATTTTTGCCATGTTTAACGCCATTGTCATTCTTTGTGTTCTCTTGAGCACAACCTGGGGAGGACCAGGAGTCAAAGAGGAAGCCACACAATGTAAAACAAAGAATAATCAAGAATGACATATTTCTTCTGGACCTGATGCCCTACACCTCAGTTCCATGGCCAGTTTTACACCTTATGTACTATTCATACAATTAGTTTAGGAAGTAATACCGAGTTTTACGGTGAGAGTAATGAGGGAGAAAAAAAGTGTTTTAGAAAGGGAAGAAAATTGGAGATTGTGATAGAAGAAGAGGAAGAGTTAGAGGAACGCAAAACCCCTACCCAGAAAGAAGATAACGATCATTAATGATGAACTGAAGTTGTTTGGTGGGAGATACAACAAATTCTTTGATTATGGATAGATAGAGGAGCGTAAAACCTATAAAAGAACAACTCTTATTAATGGCGATCCAAAGCCGTTTGGAGAGAGAGAGGGAGAATTTACCAAGGATACTTCGATGGAGGCATGCTACGACGTATTTTTTAATTAGATTTATTTAAGATTAAAAAAGAGACAGAGTGAAGACGTATGGATACCAAAATTTTAGATTAAATTAGAAGGAAAAAGGAAAAAAATTACCAAAAAAGAAAAACTATAAAATAAGAAGGAAAAGGGAAAAATTTTTACCAAAAAAGAAAACTATCTCATATCCCTATTCTCTACCGTGGATTATATACCAAATCTAACAAAAAAAAATTATTTACCCAAAAATTTCTCTCTTCCTAACACTCTCTTTGACTCTATTATTGGCTTGTAAGAGATTTGTTAATTTTTACCATCTTAAGTGGAGAGAGAGGAGGGAGATTGTGGGAAAGAGATTTACAAAAATAACTATGGAAAGGGATATACATATGGAGACCATGAGAGAGAGAGAGAGAGAGAGAGAGATTTATGGAGAGATTTTTTTATTTTTTTTATTTTTTTGTGTGAAAAAGAATGGAGAGATTTACAAAAGTAAATAAAGAGAGATATAATTATGGAGAGATAATTATATGAGAGTGAGGAAAGGGAGGGATAAGTGAGCGAGAGGGTTGAGAAAGGAAGGAGAGAAAAGTTGAAGATAAACAATAGAAATAGAAATCAGGGAAATCTAGATAAAGAAATAGAAAGGGTATCAACAAATTGGGAGAAATAAAAAAGAATAAAAAAAATGATAAGAACATAAATAATTTAAATAAAAATGAAAGGTAAAATAGTCTAGAAAATGATTACACATGCTTTTATATAATAGTATGATATAATTTTACATGATTTCTTATTCAGTTCAAAAATAGGCTATTCGGTTTGGTTCAAAGGTTTTTGTCATAGACCAAAATCGAACCAAATCGAGGAAAGATTCCGTCTTTTGAAAATAAAACCGAAGTGATTAACTTCAATTCGATTTTGATTCAGTTTTTAAATGGTCGTTTTCAACTTGGTTTGTCCGAAGTAAACATGATAAATGTAGATGTTCAAACAAAACGTATACGAGCTTTTCTGAATCAATGAATATAGTGCGGATTCTTCTAAATTATTCATAAACAAAAATAAGCCTTTCAAGCAGGATTCGATGATACTGATATCATGTCACACAGAGTTCTGGGTGATAAAAAAAAATAGGGTTAATTATAGTGGCGCCCTTGCAGTTTACCCTAATGTTATAACCATCACTGTAGAACTGACAATTACACTGTGTCCCCTGCAATTGAGGATGTTAAGTTAAAAAAATGAAAAGACAATTTTACCCTTGAACTAAAAGATTCTAAAACCCATTTCTCAACGTCTTCTCCATCTTCATTGTTGAGAGGGTTTTGGAATCGTGTTCAACAGAGCCGGCGTGGACAGAAGCAGTCAGAAGTCTAATGGAACTGAAATAAAGGGATTAGTTGATCATATTGATCCTGATAGCTCAATGTGTTAGAACTCCCTATGGGTTTGAGTTTGAAACTCTATTGAGGAAACCACACAGGAAAAACAAGAACACGAATCTAATAAAATTATGGAGGATCGATTTGTACCTTTCACCTAGTATGCTGAAGATGATTGATGTTGGTCACTCCCACTTTCGCTCTCTTGGCTTGGCTACGGATCTTCTACAACCCCTTAAAGCTCCTTGGTTCTCTCACTTTAGTGGTAAAGTGGGGAAGAGTGAATAATGGTTGTAGGGACCCAAAACCTAGTATTTATAATACTGTCCTGCACTCAAAACCCTAAACCACAATGGGTTGAGCCAGCATATCCTTAAGCTTGAGAGTGGACCGAACCGGTTCATGCAATTTGACTCTCACCCATTTAATCAACCCGAATAATTAATTTAGCCCATAGATCCAACAATCTCCCACTTGGGCTACATTAATTATAAGGATGTCTTTTAAATTGGTGTGGCCATAGAATCTTATTACATTAACCACTCTTACTGTGATTCAGTTGAAAAACCACTCACATCGAATAACAGTAGAAGATACACCTCAATATATGACATACAACTTTCTGTTATTACAAACATAAGTAAGTTTCTTAACACGAATCTATGTGGGATACCATCATAGAAATATTGACATATCCTCAAATTACACTGTTGTCATTCTATGTAGGTCCTTAACTGAGATATTAACCTTCACTGTGGCAAATCGCCTTTGATCTGTGGTTAACATCTAATTGTGGCCTTCCGCCTATAAACTGTGGCAAATATTGCCTATGAACTGTGACAAATACTGTCTTAAAATGTGGCAAACATTACCTTTTGAACTGTGGCAAAATATTGCCTATAACTAAGACAATTACTGCCTATAAAAACATTTTCAAATGAAATCATAAACCAAATATTTCAAGAAATAACTGTGCATAATGTAAATGCTAAAACTTAACCATAATTCATCAAACTGTGCCCCAAAACATATGGGCTAAGGTTCAAAACATAAACAAATACTAAACAAAACCAGAGCTCCCACTAATCAAGCATTTCAAATAACTGTATGTAAAGAAATCCTAACTACTTGATGGGACCAAATTTTACTTGCTCTCAATTGCTGATGATCAGTCTACCTCACCCTTTCTTGGTATCATCCTGCTTATCAGCCCCAGAATTCTTCCTCTTCTCTAACCATTTCTTGAAAATAAAACAGTCATTTTTCACATGTCCTTTCTTATGGCACCAGAAACACTCTACGTTGTTGGTATTCTCTTCATCCTTAGCCTTTTGAGATGTGTCAAGTTCTTGAGAGCTATTAGTCATGTCATATGGCTTGACACTTCCTCTGTTGGAAAAAATTTTGTTCCTTCTGCTTGGTCCACCAGAAGATCCCTTGTGGAAAGTTGCATGTGCACTCTCAAACCTAGTTTGTTTCAATTTTTCTTCCTCTTGAGTGCAAATGGAAATTAGCTCATTTAGGGTCCAATCGTCCTTCAGTGCAATGTAGGTAGATTGGATAACCTTATACTGACTAGGGAGGGTATTCAGTGCAATGTGTACAATATATTCTTCATCGATCTGTATTCCAAGATCCTTAAGTTTACCAGCATCAGTAGCTACACCCAAAATGTATTCTCTAACACTCCCACATCCATCATACCTTGTATTCATTAGCCTGGTCATCAATGTGGTTTTCTCAGCTTTCTTGTTGTGTTGAAATCTAGCTTTAATAGCATCCAGGAATTCTTTTACAGTGTCTTTGATATCTATGTTTCCACGTATAATTTCAAGAATTGCCCTTTTTAAAACCAGTATGCACTTTCTGTTTGCTTTAGTCCATTTCTTAAACTTGGTCCTTTCAGCACTTCTGCTCGAGTCTGTGAGAGGCTCAGGTTTAGGCTCCCTAGGTGCCAAGTCTAAGTCAAGAAGACCTAAATGCAATTCTAATTCCTTCACCCACTTTTGATAGTTGTTACCAGTGAGTATTGTGATGGATGATACATAACTTGAGGGAATGTCCATCTTACTACAGCAGTAACAACAACACAATACATGTCAAATATCAAAATATAAATCATAACATAAAAGCATGTAATACCATAAATATATTTTAAATAAGAGTTACAACTAAAAATGTATCCCTATCCTTTGGGACAAGAATTAGCTGATGCTCTTATATTCTTCTTTTAACTGTGAAAACAACACTAACTTTGGAATTCAATCACCTTTGGGCAAAAGAACTCCAAACTCAATGTCCCTTTCTGAAATGTGGACGATTATCCTCAAACCTTGATGACATAACCTTTGGGAAAGTATCACCTTTACTGTTGGGGAAGATACAATCGAACTGAATGTACCACTTTGGTGGGTTTCACTCAGTTCTATCATATCTTTCCCATTGGAGATGTATATCTTTATGTTCAAAACATACATATAAATGTCACTAGGACAACAATAACCATACAAGAGTCACAACCGCAACTACATTCCTATCCTTTGGGCTAAGAATGCACTGGTCCTCTTGTAAATTTATATTTACTGTGAAAAGAACAATAACTTTTGAAATCCCCTCACCTTTGGGCTTAGGAACCTCTAGGTTACTGTCATTTTCTTAACTTTGGTGACATCACCTTTGGGCAAATGTCACCTACATTGCTTCCCTGTGGAAAATCATGAAATAATAAGATGTACCACTTTGGTGGATTCCACCTCATCATTTCATGGTTTCCTAAAGCAAAATTACTTTGCAACTAAGAATGAGCGGAAGCTTACACCCTTTTCCATATTAACATATCTCAATCTAAAAAAAAAAAATTCTCAATTTCATGGTAACCAATAACATATATATTTTTCAAAGCATTGATTTATGCTATTTTGTTTCAATGATTGAAACTAAATACAACATAAAATTTCAAATAAGCATGTCATATTAAAAATTAGATCATTAAATGTGGCCCGAAACAAGAAATCCAACGCAAAAAACAGATTTCAATTTGGCCTTAAAACGAACCTTTAAATGAAATTTAAAGTAGTTTAAATAAAAAACCCAAAAGGAACAAATTGAAACCAAATACAGCATAAAATTTCAAACAAATATGTCATATTAAAAATTAGATCATTAAATGTGGCCCGAAACAAGGAATCCAATGCAAAAAACAGATTTCAATTTGGCCTTAAAACGAACCTTTAAATGAAATTTAAAGTAGTTTAAATAAAAACCCAAAATGAACAAAAACCAAACAAGCCTTTATTTTTTTTTTTTTTAAATCAATCCAAACCAACCGGTTCGGCCATATGAGTTCCGGGTCAAATTCGGGTCAATTGGTCAATGACCCGGTCAACCTCTGACCGAGTCAAATAGTGCACATGAGTTGACCCACTGTGTCGCCGGTTCAAATCGGTAGGGTTTCCGAGTTGAACCGGCGATGACTCGCCGCCTTTTTTTTATTTTTTTTTATTTTTCTCTCTCCTCCGGCAGCCGATTTCCGACGGCACGTGCCGGCGCGTCCGGAGGTTTTCGGTGACTTTCGGCATACCGTCGCGACCGTCTTCTCGTGATCTACAACTTTCGTGAAGAAAGTTTTCCCATACAGGATCTTTAAGTGATGGTAAAATTACGATTTTTATGATTTTCATGATTTTTAATCAAATCAGGTTTTAAGTAATAATTAAAATCCTCATGTACAAGAAAAATTCAATCGATTCTTATCCCATGTGGTCTGCTCTGATACCACTTGTTATAACTCCCTATGGGTTTGAGTTTGAAACCCTATTGAGGAAACCACACAGGAAAAACAAGAACATGAATCTAATAAAATTATGGAGGATCGATTTGTACCTTTCACCTAGTATGCTGAAGATGATTGATGTTGGTCACTCCCACTTTCGCTCTTTTGGCTTGGCTATGGATCTTCTACAGCCCCTTAAACCTCCTTGGTTCTCTCACTTTAGTGGTAAAGTGGGGAAGAGTGAATAATGGCTGTAGGGACCCAAAACCTAGTATTTATAATGCTATCCTGCACTCAAAACCCTAAACCACAATGGGTTGAGCCAGCATATCCTTAAGCTTGAGAGTGGACCGAACCGGTTCATACAAATTTGACTCTCACCCATTTAATCAACCTGAACAATTAATTTAGCCCATAAATCCAACAATTGGATCTTCTACAGCCTTTTAAACCTCCTTGATTCTCTCACTTTAATGGTAAAGCAGGGAAGAGTGAATAGTGGCTGTAGGGACCCAAAACCTAGTATTTATAATACTGTCCTGCACTCAAAACCCTAAACCACAATGGGTTGAGCCAGTATATCCCTAATCTTGAGAGTGGACCGAACCGGTTCATGCAATTTGACTCACCCATTTAATCAACCTGAATAATTAATTTAGCCCATAAATCCAACACAATGATCCAACCCGTTGTGGAGAATTATACACAGTTCTCATCTAATTCTCCTGGAGAACTAAGAGATATCATCCCTACTTCATGAGCTATCAAAAACCGATTAGATCCTCTCTTTCTCCTCTTTCAAAAAATCACAAATAGTTGGGGTTGTAGGTTTTCTTTTTTAAAACTTTTCTTCTATGGACCTTTTGATTATGGACGAAGGAGATTCTTCTTTTATCAATTTGCATTGAAAAAGAAAGAAAGAAAATCCAACGAAATCAATCAGAACCATAGTGGAGAGAGAGAGAGAGAGAGAGAGAGAGAGAGAGAGAGAGTATAGAAATTGTAGTCAGCGAAGAATTGGGAGGGGAATAGTGGAATACCATCTGACGACATTGGTAAGTGTAGAGCATCTGCTCAGAGGGCTCGAGACTGTGAGACGATTCCAGCGTGGGCTAACCTGAGTCGCCGGGAGTACTTGTTGACACCATAGGACTAGATTTATCGGTTCTCCGCGGAAGTGAGGCAAAAAAAAAAAAAGGGATTCTTCTTTTCGGCTACAGCAGGGATGATGCAGTTTCGCCTATCCCTGTCGAGGCAATCGAACCCTTCAAGTCTCACAGTCGCTGGCTTAGGCTCGAATTTCATGCGTGCACAACCTCCCTTCCTTGCAGAGGATGATGGTGATGGTGAAAGTCCCAGTGGTGGTAACGGCAATGACGAGATGAGGGAAGGAAATGGAATCAGGAAGGAGAAACAACGAGATAAGCATCATAAGAAGGAACCAAAAGAAAAGGGACAGACACGGAGCTTTCACAGCAGCAGCCTTCACTTGGTGCTTTTCCCGGCATCTGGTTGCAGTACTTAGGGTTCGTGGTAAAGATGGAGATGAGGGATGAAGTAGGGAAGATATCTCTTCTTTGGGGTTGAAGGGTATAATAGGAACTTCACAACTCTCAAGGGTATTTCTGTCTTTAAGAAAATACGTAAATAATGTAGGGGATGGTTATAACAATATGGCGAATTACAAGGGATGGCAGTGTAATTAACCCAAAAATATTCTATTTTGAGGACCCTCATTGGTCTACAATGATAAGACTATAAAATTGTGAGGGGACTGTGAAAAATAAAAAATGTAATGTCTAAACCATTTAATTTTTGAAGCGGGTATTAATGTTATGTTAATTGAAGTTTTAAATGAAAAGATTTCCTTTCAAAGATTTCTTATGTGAGGAGAACATAAGAAAAATAATAAATCCTAGGTCCAAACCCCCTAATTTTTCAGGGGAATGTGATGATACTAAAATCAAGTCCATTATAGTTCTAGTGCAAAAGATTCCATTTTAAGGGCCTCATATGCCGACCTGATTTACAACCATTCTCTCTCGATTGTCGAGTTGATTGTAGAGCACCGTCGCCTTGACTCTAGTAGGGGATGATGCGATAAAAAAACAAAAGAAACCATATAGGTCTTCACGGTTGCAATTTCTAATAACCATAGCCATATATACAAATATAATTGTTGTTTAAAATCGAGATTATTTGTGACTACTATGATTCTAATTGTGGTTTTATTTCGCAACTTTAAGGTGTTAAGTACTGCAACAATAAGTAAGCTCTATATTACTGTGATTTTAAATATGGTTTTATTTTTATAGTTACAAGGTTTCCTGTTGCTATTATTTTTAACTGTGATTTTATTTCCGTAGTTACAGGTTTTTCTATTACTGTAGTTTTAAATACCATAACAATAAGTATCTCATATTACTATGCTTTTTAACTACGATTTTGTTTTCGCAGTTATAAGAACTTCTGTTACTGCGGTCTTAACTATTGCAGCAATAAGTATCCCATATTACTACATTTTCTAACTATAATTTTATTTTCACAGTTACAAGATTTTTTGTTACTGCAAATTTTAATTGCATTTCTATAACAACGGTTTAAAATTTCGCAGTAATAAGTATTCCATTACTGTGGTTTTTAGTTGCAATTTAGTTTTTCACAGTTACACGGTTATCTGTTACTACGGTGTCTAATACCATAAAAATAGGTATCTCGTATTACTACACATGAAGAAACCACAGTTATAGGACATTTATGACTATGGTTTTTTAGACTGTAGAATAAATATTTGTAGCTACAAGTGTGTTTTGTTGTATTGTATAGAGCATACATTTTCATTTTTTTCTAGATCCAGAGCTGAAATTTTATTAAGATCAATTCAAGTTGAAGGAACACCTCCCTAAAAAGGCAAAGCTTACATGGGTGGATGCAACAACCAAACACCAAGCATTTAGTTATCGGATCGATATGTATGGATTGACCCATATTAGTTAGGATCAAATGGATTTGTTCTCAGTTTTTCTTTAAAAATAATTTTGTTTTTCATTATTTTATCTTTGATCTATACCGATCTACTATTACGATATTGATATGAATTAGCTGATCCAACTGACCCAATACCAATTCCTCAAACCTTGCCAAACATAGGATATGCCAAAGATTGAGGCTCCCATTAGCCAAAGAGTGTGCCTCCTTACATGATGAATGAAACTCAAAGCGACAATAGTAAAAAAGGAAAGTGAGGACTTAACATCACCTCTTGTCTTTTTTATGGTGATTGATTTTGAGGCCTTCTTTAGCTTCCCAAATAATTTGGCTCTGCTTACCCTTCTATGTGGTGACTTCCTCAATAAGCGACTCTCTGATGGGATTTAATGATTATTCCCTAGTTTCCTTTTCTTTTGGAGGCACACCAAGCACCATTAATAGTAATAATAAAATAGGTATTAGGAAAGTATAATGGGGAAGACTCATTATGTAATGCCCCGGCCCCATTAACCTTGTATATTATTGTCCTCTTTAGCCCATGGGTCTCAAGGCTTTAAAACGCGTTGTGCCATATTAAGGAAGCTAGAGGTTATTAACTAGCCCAGTAATCTCTCCCTAGGCGATGTGGGACTAAAATTTACACTCTCATTGATTTTCCAAAACCCCATGATACTTGTCATATTCTTAGTAGGGACACCTCACCGATCTCCCAGGCGGATCCGATACTTACCGTATTCTTGGGTCTCACAAACTTTTCCTCTTTCGGTACAACATCCCCATTGTAGCCCCACACACTGTCAGGGTCGGATTTGATACCATTTGTAACACCCCGACCCCATCAACCTTGCACAATATTGTCCTCTCTGACACATGACTCTCAAGGCTTTATAACACATTGTACCATGTTAAGGAGGCTAGAGGTTATTAACTAGCCTAGTAGTCTCTCCCTAGGAGATGTAGAACTAAAGTTTGCACACCCTCACAGATCTCCCAAACCCCCTAGTACTTACCATATTCTTGGTGGGGACACCTCACCAATCTCTCAGGCGGGTCCGGTACTTATCGTATTCTTGGTGGGGACACTTCATCGATCTCCAAATTGTGAGATTCAAGAATACGACAAGTACTGGACCCGCCTGAGAGATTGGTAAGGTGTCCCCACGAAGAATACGACAAGTACCAGAGGATTTTTGGAGATCGATGAAGGTGTGCAAACTTTAGTTCTACATCGCCTAGGGAGAAATTACTGGGCTAGTTAATAACCTCTAGCATCCTTAACATGGCACAACACAATTTAAAACCTTGAGGCCTATGGGCTAAAGAGGATAATATTATGCAAGGTTAATGGGGTCAGGGCGTTAAAATGGCATCAGAGCATACCCTGAAAGCGTGTGGGGCCACAGCGGGGATGCTATGCTAAAAGGAGGGAAGTTGTGGCACTTAAGAATACGATAAGTATTAGACCCTCTTGGGAGATTGATAATGTGTCACTACCAAGAATACGACAATTACTAGGATATTTTGGGAGATCGGTGAGGATGTGCAAACTTTAGTCCCACATCGCCTAGGGAGAGATTATTGAACTAATTAATAACTTCTAGCCTCGTTAGCATAGCACAAATGTGTTTTAAAGCCTTGAGGTCCATGGGTCAAAGATGACAATATTGTGCAAGGTTAATGGGACCGAGGCGTTAAAATGGTATTAGAGCAGACCCCAACAATGTGTGGGGCTACAACAGGGACGCTGTGCCAAAAGGGGAGAAGTTGTGATACTCAATAATACACCCAAGAATACGACAAGTACTAGACCTTCCTGGGAGATCGGTGGGGCATCCCCACCAAGAATATGACAAGTGTCTAGGGATTTGGGAGATCGGTGAGGGTATGTCAACTTTAGTCCCACATCGTCTAGGGAGAGAATACTGTGCTAGTTAATAACCTCTAGCCTCCTTAACATGACACAAATCGTTTTAAAGCCTTGAGGTTCATGGGCCAAAGATGACAATATTGTGTGATGTTAATGGGGCCGAGACATTACACATGAGCCACACATGTTGTAGACAAAGAGCAATGAGAGGCAGCTATAAAAGGATCCACACACACAATTAAAACTGACGTTATTTCAGGATCAACATCTTTAAAAATGACGTAATTTTGGGATTTCCATAACTACCAAAGAACAAAAGACAAATTGATATGAAACCTTAAGATACTTACTATGAGATTCTTGAGTATTAAAATGTAATGGAGATACTAACCAATAGGTTTCCACAAAAAGGCATTAAAATAGAATATGAAAAATGGATTCTTCATCAGCAAAGAAAAATGAACAAAGGGCATTAGTGGCCAAGTTATGACTAACCAAAAGTTGCATAGCAACAATAAAGTTAGTACACCTCCACACAAACTGTTTACTTTTCGGGAATTATATGTAATTTCCAAAGAAAACCAAAAAGGATCAGGAGTTGAGGAAGCATATGAGCAGGAGAAGATAATGAGCTGTAGTTAAATGCAATTTCCAAAGAAACCCAAAAAAGGAATAAGAGCCGAGAAAGTAGAAGCAAGAGAAGATAATGAGCAGCAATTAAATGCAATTTCCAAAGAAATTCCAAAAAGGATCAAGTTTGAGAAAGCAAAAGCAAAGGAAGATAATGAGAAGTAATTAAATGCAATTTACAAAGAAACCCCCCAAAAGGATTAAGAGTCGAGGAAGCAGAAGAAAAAGAAGATAATTAGCAGTTTTAAATGCAATTTTTATATAAAACCCTAAAAAGGATTAGAAGTCGAGGAAGTAAAAGTAGGAGAAGATAATGGGTAATAATTATATGCAATTTCCAAACAAAACCCCCAAAAAGGATCAAGAGTTGAGGAAGCAGATACAAAAGAAGATAATGAGCAGTAATAGGCCGACTGGACATTGAACATTCTAGAATGGGTATGGTATGTTTTCCTTTTTATCAAAATGATAATTTATTAGCTATAAACCCTAATGGGAAACTCTGTTGGGAAAAAGGTACAAACACATGAATGAAAAGAAGTTGGAACTAACCATTGTACCACACAAGAGCTAAAAACAATGTAGAAGCTAGCAAGCCAGCTAGCTAGCATTAGAATTAAACTGAGAAATACATGATGATAGGTAGATACAAGGGAAAAGATGCCCTCTAGTAAGAAAAATGAAGCCTAGTCCAAAGTAGAAGTAGACTAGTTCAGGCCTTTGATCCAATCTTGGCAAGTAGAAGATGGAACAATATTCTAGAGCATCAAACATCTAGTGAGAAGCAAACCATCATAAACCACCTCAGTCTTTGCAGGTAATAAAGAAGAATTGTGAATGTGATGAAAAATAGCAGCAATGAACAACACACGATGATCACAGATAACAATATCCCTCCCACCATACTGTCGAGGAACAATCTATGCCCCATTAGTAAAGATGAAACAGTAATCGAGAGGCAAAGCTTGCGAGGTAGCAGTGATGAAGGTGGGGATAAGGGTGATAGTATGCACAAGTACTAGGTGACTCTCAAAAACAAAAACTTCAAATGGTGCAAACAGATTTGGGGAGATTGCTAAAAAACAACTGGATTGCGATGCTTCCAAATGACTTAAAGAAGAGTTGATCATTTTTTTTAATAGAATTTATTCATTCTGTGATAAAACAAGCGAGGAAGGAAGTACAAATTTTCACTAACCACGAAGTGGAATTCGACCATACTATCATACACGAACTAGATAAGGCCTTCCTAGCTAGGGTGTCCGCTATACAATTGGATTCTGTAGAAATGTGGGGGAAAATACATTGCACTTGGGAGGGCTGAACCACAGATCTAGTCTTGATAGAAGGTCGAGAGTAGGAGTATAAATTTCGCCTTGACAACCCAAAGCCACCCGAACCCGCCCTGAGCCCAAACAAGGCTTAGGCTAAGGTTTCTGGCCCTAAGGGTAGGTTGGGTTTAAAAAACATTAACCCCTGAGTTAGGGTTAGGCCGGGCCTAAGTTGATTCCTGCTAGGCCCAGCTTGTAGCGCCCCGACTCTATTAACCTTGCACAATATTGTCTTTTTTGGCCCATGGGCAGTATTATGCCTTGTTTAGGAGGCTAAAACTTATTAATTAGCCCAGTAATCTCTCCCAAGGCGATGTGAGACTAAAGTTTGCACATCCTCACCGATCTCCCAGAAATGTCCGATTCTTGTTATATTCTTCGGTCTCACAATCTTTCCCCCTTTCGGCACAATGTTTCCATTAGGGCCCCACACACTGTCTAGATTTGCTCTGATACCATTTGTAGCGCCCTAACCCCATTAACCTTCCACAATATATTGTCTTCTTTGGCCCATGGGCTTCAAGGTTTTAAAACGTATTGTGCCATGTTAAGAAGGTTAGAGGCTATTAACTAACTCAGTTATCTCTTCCTAGGTGATGCAAGACTAAAGTTTATACACCATCACCAATCTCTCAACTCCCCTAGTATTTGTCGTATTCTTGGTGAGAACACCTCATCGATCTCCCAAACAGGTCTGATACTTGCTATATTCTTGGGTCTCATATAGCTCGACTTTGATTTTAACATTGTGGTTTATATAATATGTTATATAATATATTATTTATTAATTTTTTATAAGTTGTCTCCCTCACCTTAAATCTCTTTGAAAACCCTAATCTCCCTTTCTAAAAGGAAAGAGAGAGAGAGGAAACCCCATATCTTGGATGAAGATGAAGCTCTCGACTCTCTCCCAAAGTTTCTCCCCTGAATACCTGTTTCAAGAGTTGAAGAAAGTAGAAGAAAGAAATCTCATGGACTTTTAAATTTTTTTCTGCAAAGTAGCCACTTTTCGCCTAAGATCTCTCCCAATCATCTCTCTCCCATCCCCACTCTGTCACCTCAAATCTCTCCCAATAGACAAACAATCTTGTTTAAGCTCTTATGCCATGGCGCTCCTGTTCAATCAATTTCTAGACTCCTTTCTCTGTGTCAATAGTGAGTATTAATAGTTAGCTCTACGGTTTATGAAGTTGGAAAAAAAAATGGGAGTTATGCTATAAAATAGGTATTATCTCTCCATTAATAGTTGGTCTTTTGTAGCTTTTTCAAGAAATAAAGTGTGGAGACTATGGCTGAAATCTCAGGGACACGCCTGGTCATAAGTGTTAAAACATTGGTGTCGGATTATGGCGTATTCTCAAATATCTCAAGAGTGCACGTCAAATGCTAAAAGGGGAGTCGCCACCTAGGATGATGGTCCTAGAAACCAAAATACATCTCTCTCTCTTGGGATAGAGGAATCTATGACTTATTGCTTGATAAGGTGAAGGTCCACGTCCAAAGCTCTAAAAATGTGTCAATTTACAAGGTGGAAGGTGTTGCGCACCTACTCACCCAACCCCGAAGGTCGGTATCTTTTTATCTAGACTTCGGTAAACCCTGCTTGGTAAATTAATGCTAAGACATAAGTAAGATCCTTGTCTAAGTCGGGTCTAAATGTTTTACCCTGATAAAGTTTCTAGGTGTGGATGTGTGTCAAGTCAGAGTGGGTTCAAGTATGTGCACTATAGGTGCAATTATGATAATACATGATTTATTATGATGAGAATGCATGAAATTTATCCAATTAGTACAAGTATGGACAGCAACAAAATTAAAAAAATAAGGAAGCTTACAATATGTGTTTTAAATAAATAAAAAAAGGAATGGGCTAGATGATGTTCTCGAATGAATGAGGATAATGGTATAGCTAACATAAGAATGATCCCACAGACCTATACTGCAGGTGGGTTGTGGGCCAACCATGCTTGACCCAAGTTAGCACTGCCTAAACTACATTTTCAAGGCAATGTTCTCAAAATACCCCCAAAAAGAGAAAAAATGAAATCAAATGGGTCAATCCTTGAAGACTCAAGACTTGGACGCACGATAGGTTGGGTTTAGGCAAAACCCAATGTGACTGGAGAAGGGCTCCCTAATTAGCAGACTCAAAGTAAAAACAAAAAACAAAGTATGAGATACTTATTTGAAAATCCTTACGAGTTTTTGAATGTAGACTCAATAAGGACTCAATAGGACGGAATTAAATCCAAAATGGGTTTGAGATTGAGACCATTGAGGCCCTCCTAACGTAGAGAACTCAATCTCTTTGCTAGACCAAACTCAAGGTTTGAGTCTAAATGAACTCTAGGGCCAATTAGTATTGCCTAGGTACCTAGGGACAAATGATCAAGTATGATCAAAGTCACAAAGGCGCATCAAGCATGAAGAAATTTTTTTTTTTTTTTAAATAATTTTTTTTTTCAAAATTTGAAAACATTATTCTATTGAAATGGCCTCATTGAGTTAGTGGACATCATAAAATGGGATTCTTAAATGGCCAATGAGCATTAAGTCATTGATGCACACATATGGTGAAAAAAAAAAAATTTATCTGAAAGTAGTATTAGGAAAATACATGTTAGGAATGCACCACCATTGAAGCTAAAATCTAAGCAAAAGGGAGCAAATTCTACAAATCTATCGTGACCAGAAATGGCATATGTAATGTTGGGCCCAAGAACTAGCAAATCCTAATCATAAATATCTCCATAGAAGATTTGACTGAAATTTAAGATAGAAATGAAAATGGATGTAAAAATTGGATGCCTTAAGGGATGGAAATTCCATTTTGGAACTCATATGGACTGATAGGACAATCAATATCAAAGAATTGGTTCAATAGACGCAACATTCTCAAAGATTTGATGAAGAACCATGGACAAGATGAAACAAAATATGATATGTTCTAATTAAAGCAGGGATTCAATCATTGATACACATGATAGGCATGATATCCTCTAGAATTTGGCTAAGAAAATAGATGGATTAAATGAAAGATAAAAAAGGCATATTTTAAATGAAATGGAAATGCGGCTATAATACATTTAATAGGCATAGAATCCTCAAGGATTTGACTAAAGAAAAACGGATTACATGAAAGTATCATGACATGTTCTAACCAAAACAGAGAGTTGGCTATAACACTTATAATATGCACATCATTATCAAAAATTGGGTAAAGAACAATGAATAAATGCAAAAAAATAATGATATATGTTAACCAAAAGAAAGAATTAGCTCTAACACACATCATTCTTAGAAATTTGGGTAAAAAACAATGAATAAAATGCAAGAAATCAAGATATACCTTAACCAAAACAGAACCCATCCGCCAGATGGTTAGGGCGAATTGGAGATTGTGTGGAGAGGCGCACGGTCCCAGGTTCGATTCCCCATATGTGCATTTACAATTTAAGTGGAGATCGTGGCGATAGGTTACTATGCTAGTCTCACCGAGGATTAGTCGAGGTGCGCTTAAGCTGGGAATGAAGGAAAACATTATATGTCTTAATCAAAATAGATATGTGAAACAATGGATTGATCATACAAAACCATAACCAAGATAGAAATAATTTCCATTTGAAAGCTATACTTGTGTTCAAAAGCTTGAGAGGAGTTGCAAAAGAAGGCTCAAGATGAAGCAGATCTAAAGAAGAAGAGCCAGTGGCTTCACTAAATTCCATGATCTAGAGAACAAACCTTCTAATGATGGAGCTTCTCATGCTGAAAATCTCATTCAATTAAAGCAAAATTCCAGAAAAGAAATTAAAAAATGTTCAACAAGAAGGTCTGATGAGGATTCTAGCTCTGAATCTGGGCCGGAATCAGACCATGATACGGTCAAGGAAGGAGAACCGAACCAGTTTGGCTCAGTTTCAACCACTGGTCCGTTGGAGCTTCAGCAACAGGTGAACAAGGCCATGGCACCCTCCTCTCAGGGTGGGGTGAGGTTTTCTGCTCGTCCTAAGAGGACAGGGGTGTCCTTAGGTAGTTCTCGAGGAGGTCTGGCCGGCAGGGGGGGTCATACAGCGACGAATAGGGAGTACTCTGCCCCATTACAGCTCCCTTTGAGCAGGAAGGAGTTTGCTCGGATGGGAAGAAAACTAAAAGAGGATGAAAACCCCATTTGATTGCTCCCAAGTCCAAATATTGATTTTATTTCCATATCCAACCTTCCATATCAAGCCCTTCTTAATAACGCTTCTCCCCTCCAAAATGCTTCTCCATGCCCATGAGGCATTATTCCCTACTCTAGCCTCCAAAAAATTCACTTTCAGAAAGTATAAAGGCTTCATAAATTTGGCCCAACTAGAGTGTGACTCGTCTAAAAGTCTCCAAGAAACCTCCTTAGAAAGTAGTACCCTTTTTTGAAGGGCTAGATCGTGAAGACCAATATCTAACACAGTCTTTAGATAGACAAAGCTTATGTCTAGACAATCAATGGATTATTTGCTTACCACCTTTCATTCCTAAAGAAATGTATCACTACTTTACGAATATTATCATGAATTTCCATATATAGGTAGCTTGAAATGAGACGAGGCAAACTCCAATAAGGTCTCGCAGCCACCATGAGTTAAGGTACTTTGAGTCCCTCCGTGAAGTTTCTTTGTTGCCTTATCATTGATATCGTGGAAGAGTTTCGCTTTTTAAATGCCAAAATTGGTCGAATGGTCGGCGATCACCATAAGAGATCTTCAAAATTCTCGAGAACCAATGTTTCAATCTAGGAGGTGTATTTAGGATGAAACAAAGGGAGGACTTATATTTTAGCTTCATGGATTTCCCGCTCGCACAACAAAAAAAATCCACACAATCCTTCAAATTGTAGATCACATTAAAATCATCAAGGAATAATAAATGTGTAAGGGTTTGAGATCTGTTCCTAATTTTCACGGATCAAAGCAGCGGATTCAGCATAATGAAGAACACCACTAAGGCCTTGGCTGCAAAGAGTGAAAAGGCCAAGGGAGAGTTGGTCTCCTTGTCTATTTCCTCGGGAGGAAGAAATAACACATCTTTTTGCTCCATTAACAAGAATGGTGTATTTCGCTAAGGTGACACATACCATCGCTAAAGAAATAAATTTACCACTGAAACCAAACTAAGCAAGCATTCGGGAGAGATATGTTACTCAATTCTTTTATAAGCCCGTTTCATGTCTGAATTAAGAACGAGCACTCATTTTTTTGCCTTTCTTCTCCCTCTCGGTATAATAGCCTCTTGCATGATAAAACGTTATTAGAAATAAGTCTTCCTAGAATGTTGATTATAAAGCAGAGATGATGTTGGGAAGAATGGACTTCAATCAAGTCGCTAGAATATTTGAGATGACTTTTCTGGCTACTCCATTGAAGCTAGTTGGAAAAAACCATCCACAACCTTCGGGTTCACCTTCTTAGGTTAAATCCCAAAATTTTTGAAAGAAAATAAGAAGAAAACCATCAAAACTTGGGGATTTGAGGGTTCCCATATCAAACAATGCTCGTTTGACTCCCTCCATTGTAGGGGGTAAACATAAAAGATCACAATACACTGCAACACCTTCGAAAAAGCCTTTTCATATATCCCTTTTGATTTGAAAATATCCTGATAATGGTTATGAATAGTTGCATAAACAGCCTCCTCAGATTTGGGCCAGTTCCTTGAAGGAAAAGGAAGTTCCAAAATTCAATTTTGTTGCCTCCTTTGGATGGTACTTGCGTGGCAAATACCAAATTCTTATCACCTCCTTGAAGTCAATCAGTACGAGATTTCTGCCACCAAAACTCTTCTTCGCATTGAAGAGTCTACTCCAAATCTTTAGAAGTAGATGTGCCTAGTAGCCTAGTGAGCTATTTTTATAATTTCTGGATTTTAGACTGAATTTGGCCAAAGCTTTTCATATTTTATTTCCTTAAAACTGATTGGAAATTAGATGAATTTCGGAAGATGATAGAAACCTCAGGTCCTTGTTGAGGAGTGATACGGTAAAAATTGACCAGATGATCTTCTCCGCAGTTCCTGGTGCTTTAGCCGACCTGCACAGAAGAGATGATAGGGGAGAGTCGGGCTGACTTGACAGGGACTCTCCGATGCCTAAGTCAGATCTTTCCATAGCAAATGCTCAAGAAAGTTTTTCCAGTAAAAGAAGTGATTGATCCCCTATAATGGAGGCTTACCTTGGTATTTATAGGCTGCTGATGGAGAGAGAAGGAAGGACGTTTGTGGAGAGTCTTGTTTAGGCGTAGATTTTTTGAGGGCAGTGGCTTTGTGATTCTGGGAATATTCCAGGTTCCAGGGCATGTTATGGGAATAATCCCTGTTGATCTCGAATGTGCAAATCGTGAGAGGGGTGGATGCCTCTGATGAAGTGTAGTGGATAGAGTCCTGTCCTTGTGAATAGGGATTACGTTCCTTGAATGTAAGGGTGGACGAAAACACATTTTTAGAAACCTTGTTGTTTACGTTGGACTGCGGTGACGGCACAGCCTAATGGAGGGCCGAGGTGGCAGCACGGCCTGATGGAGGCCGAGGTGGTAACACGGCCTGATGAGATTCTGAGTTGGCAGCACGGCCTGATGGGATGCTGGGGTGGCAGCACGGCCTTATGGAGGTCCGAGGTGGCATCACGACCTGATGGAGGGCCGAGGTAGTAGTACGGCCTGATGAGATACAAGGTGGCAGCACAGCCTGATAGAGGGTCAATGTGGTAACACGGCCTGATGAGATGCTGAGGTGGTAGCACGGCCTGATGGGATGCCGAAGTGGCAGCATGACCTGATGGAGGGCCGAGGTGGTAACACGACCTGATGAGATGTCGAGGTGGCAGCACAGCCTGATGAAGGGTCGAGGTGCAGCATTGGTCAGGACGATCCCTACCCGTGCCATGGTTGGGAAGAAATACCCTCATCAGAGAGCTATCCCAGCTGTCGCAACCACATCTTTACATTTTGGGTGACAAAACCACATGACTCAAAATGAAATAGGTAAGGGCCTCTATTTAGTCTACCTTTCGTATCCACATAAAAGGTGCATGGTCTGAACCAACTGCCACCTTCACAAAAACCACCGCCTCAGCAAAAAAAAAAAAAAAAATATATATATATATATATATATATTCTTCAATTTGCATTAGCTAAGGCTCAGTTAAGTCAAATCTAAATATTAGCCTAGCCATGCCAAGACATTTATTACTCTATGTGTATACTTGTCCATTTGGAGAACAGATCAGATTTATATATGAGAACAATCATGTATATTCTTGGTCCATGAATTTTAAATCTATTGAATGAAGAAAGAGAGAAAAGTGTATTTCAAATCCATGGAATAAAGATGCATGAGATTGTTCTTGTACGTGAACTTAATCCACTCTTGTCCATGTGCACCCTAATCAACAAATCGCAATTTTCATTAATTAGATAACAACATCCATAGAGTTGGAAAAATTGGGCTAAAAGGATTATATAAATCACACAGTCCATCATAGAGGAATCCCGAAACAAAGAGACATCTAGGAAAAAAATGAGATGTCTTCCAACAAGATTCAACAAATGGGTGCAATAACAAAGCATGAACAATGAAGAGCAAGTAAAATTGTTCCTTCAATAGAGTGATTGATTGAACCTTAAGATTTTGGTGTATGAGTTGCCTGTAGTCGTCGAGTGATTGGAAACTTTTTAGATTACGTGTTCAGATGCTCTTAGTCATTCAATGTTCACTTTTTCTTTAATATTGGCATATTAGAAGAAGAAAGCCACGTGTTTTATTCATTTACCTTTTTTTTTTTTTTTAACGGATTACGGGTTTTGTTAATTTACCACTCACCAGAAGTCGTGGTGTTTTTTACTCTTCATATCTTACAGATAAACACGCGTTATGTGTAACAGAGGATCATATCTCGCCAACTCAAACTCAAATATTCCATTTCCCCTGATGTGTGGATGAGATTCGTTATTTTACAAAATGCGTGCTGACGTGGATTATCACAATGTCTCTGGGAATTATTCCTTTCAAGACACCGCCAGTATGCAGCATCTCGAAACCGGCAACCGTCAGATCAGGTAGCCACGTGGCGCATTTACAATGGCCATTTCTTTGAAACAAAATCGCCGATCTAACCGCGAGTTTCCCGCGTTTACTTGGCGCCATAAAGATGTCTGTTAAACAAATTTTCGGTTGCGCAAGGCCAAAGTTACTAAATTACAAAATTACCCCTTACTTTTAATATCTAAAACCACTAGCGCAGCTTCCAGTTTTCTTGTGTGAAATACAGGTCGGAGGTCCACTCCACCAGTGGAGCGCACTTTAGACATCCGATCGATCAATCTTAACCATTCAAACCATGGTCAGCAATTTAAGCCAACAAATTGGACGGATAAGAAGACGGGAGGGAGGCCAGTCATTGACTATTCATGGACCGATAGAGGACGGTTTCTAATTCTAACACAGCAGGAAAAATCTTGGTTAGTGGAAATGGACTTCTGGACACGTCAATCGGCCAGCAAAAGAGACCCGGCTTTCAAGAAATCCAGATGTCTCAGTGAAACCACTTATCCACAAATATGGAAACAAAAGAAAAGAAACCCTATAAAGATATAAATTTAAAATAAAAATAAATAAAAATATTAAAATCATGAAAAGGGATTCCATTTCAACTGGTTTATATAACAACAAAAAATTTCAACCAAAAAGAATGAAAAAGTTAATAGTTTCTCATTCTCTTAAATTTAATTTATATTTATATAATTTTTTTTTTTAAATATTTACTTTTGAGAGAGATAATATTATCTAGTCATGATGGCCTATGTCGATATTAAAATCAATGAGAGCATGTATAAGCATCTAATAAGGGTAAAGTGGTCATTTCATCACCCTATATGTGTGGTTGCATCGTTTTCTCCATTAATTTTTTTTTATGTTTTTTAATAAAAAAAATTCTCACCCTCATTTTAGGTATTTTAATACAATAGAAAAAAAATAAAATAAAATAAAAATATTGAAGTCATTAAAAAATAATCTGAATATTCTGAAAAATCAGACAGAAAATTTATATTATAGAAATTTTAATCAATATAAGAAATAAGTTTAAGTAGCTTACAGAAATTTTCCCATGGGTCAAAAGACTGAAAAAAAAAAAAATTTAGAGAGATGATGAAAGAGGAGAGAAAATCAAAGCGAAGTCTCCAACAAACAGATGGTTTTGTTGAATGAAAACCGGCCTCCGTTAAACGGTGCTTCGGTTCCGAAACTGGCCATTCAATATTTCTTTTCTGGGTGACCTGAATTAGTAGGGTTTTCTCGTCCACTCCAAGTAGAGAAAGTAATAAATGCATTTGTAGAGAAAATCCCAGTTTTTTTGGTGGGAGGAAGATTCCATTTCTTCCCCTTCCCCTCTCTGCTCGGATCGATGTCGACGAACTATCAGGTTGGGTTCTTTTAGCGATAATCTTTGTTACCCATTTGGATAGTTTTGTTGATTGGCTTGAGAAACTTTGAGTTCTGGGGTAGGTAACTGGGATGTTTCTGGTTATCCGAGTTCTTGTTTCTTGTTTGCATGACAATCAAGATTTTGGCTTCAAACCCAAGTAACCCATTAGCGTTTTCTGCCTAAAATTGATTGGAAATTCACTTCCGGGTTGTTTGAGTAAGCGTGTTCTTATGGTTGGATTTTTATTTTTTTTTAATCGGGGGAGAGTTAATTTCATTGCTTGAGTTTCTGTCTTATTTTTTTTTTCAAGAACTGTATTTGATTTTAGATTGAGATTGTAATGGGAGGTTTGAGAAAACTCTTTACCTTCTGATTCCGTTATTTATTTATTTATTTTTAATTGGTAACAGAGAAATCTGATCCGCGGCTTTGATATTTCAACCATGGCAACGAAATCTGGTTCGCTTGATTACTGGCGCAAGTACTTTCGGAGTACGAATTCGGACATCTTTGAGGTCATTGAGTATGCAATCATGGTGGCTGCTTCGGATTGTCCTAACGAGTTTAAGATGAGAAGGGATCGAATTGCAGAGCGGCTTTATACCTGTAAATTAACTAGGTGTTCTGGGTGTGATCGTGTGGAGCTGGCAGTACCAAAGGAGGAAGAAGGCGATGATAGTGGCTGTAAGAGTGATGGTGATTTTGAGGGTTCTCTTGGGAAGGAGAGCAAGGTTAATAGTTGTACAAATGACAACGCTGAGAACGATATGAAGAGGGTGAGCAATTACAGCTACGATGAAGCGGAGGCACTGACAGAGGAGATTGAAGAGGAGACTCAGATTGTGGGTGAGGTCATGAGGATCAAAGAGATTCTTGTCGACAGTCAAGATCAGGTTTTTCCCTTACTTACCAACACTGCTATATCATTCTATTCTGATAAATTTGGTTTCTGTTATTGCTACTGTAATGGGGTTGTCCTAGTTTGGAATTTCAATTTTATGTTGATCAGATAAAAATGACACTGTGGAATGCGTTGCTGAGTTGATGAATCATAGTTTAGCTCCTCTGGTGTAGGTGGAAATTTCATTTGAACTTTTGTTTACTCTATGAATGGTTTGTTTTGATTGTTGGGTTCCGAAGAATTAGTTTGAAGTTCATTTCCATTTTGAGATCTGTTATTGGGATGTTTGGTTACTGTAGTGGCTGTTTTTGGAATGTGGATTATCAGATTTAACCTTGCTTCATTTTCGCAGGCTTGTCAGTTCTGATTGGGGGGTGTATGTGAAATTCTGTTCCCATCTTTAATAATGTTGTGCTTGTGATGTCCAATTATGGCTCTTTTTTTTTTTTTTTTTTTTTTTCTGATTGTGATGATCTGCTTGTCAGTTATCGACTCTACTTTTTGTTGGTTCTCCTGATCTAATTATTGCTGCTTTGATTACTGCTATTAACAGTCGGATGGGATATTGTTCGAATCATTAAGGAGGCTTCAATTGATGGCGCTTACTGTGGATACATTGAAGGTTTGAATCAAATCTAATTCTATCCTGTTTTCTTTCTATTTTGCGTCAGAAAATTAAATCTCAATATATATTTGTTGTCATAATTTTACTTCCACTCTTGTTTCCGAAGTAGTCGGAATATATTCCTTAGTTATTGTGCTGTGCATTTACTCTCCGTCTCTGAAGTAGTCGGAATATATTCTCTAGTTATTGTGCTGTGCATTTACTCTTTGCTGTTGCAATTTGTTAATTTTTTTTGGATTTTGTTTTCCACAGGCAACTGAAATTGGAAAGGCTGTAAATGGCCTCCGGAAGCACAATGCTAAGCAGATTCGTCACCTTGCAAGAACTCTCATTGAGTATGAAATAACTGCCCCTGGCTATAGTATTTTTTGTTCCATTTCTTCTTTTATTGTAGAGTGTAGGGCTGTGTGATCTGGATACTTTAAAACAAGTGCAGTTTTGAAACAGATATTAAAATTTTCCAAATTTCGTTCTTGAGTTATGTAAATGCATGTTCTTGCCTCTTCTGGTCAAAATTAGGACTTAGATTAGTAGTGTACACCTAAAATTTTCAACCATTCTCTATTGTTTCGTCATTTGGTGGCTCATTTCTGCCTCTTTTTTTTGGGTGCTTCTGCATTTGTAACACTAATAACCTAGTCCGTCCTTTTCCACTTACGAACGGATAAGGACCTACAAATCTATTGCTGCTCTTGCTAAGACCTAAATAGCAAATCAAGCAAACTCCTAACTTTGTTGAGTTAAAGCTCCTAACCTGCTTGGGTTGTTCATTGATATGATAAACTAGTGATGGATTCCTTTTATAACTTATTACCTGATCACAATTAGTTTACTGACCTATTTGGTTCTTGTTCTTTTAAGGTTCTTAGAATAATTCTTTTCTTTTGGTATCAACCATAGTGAAAATCATTGTGGTGTTTCATTGTTCTGTTTTTAGGTTAGCAAAATATATCTTACTTATAGTCATAATTTTCATTGTCCAATACAGTGGCTGGAAGGATATAGTTGATGAGTGGGTGAATGCAGCAGCTGCAGTTGCCGGTACTATTTGTTCCTGCAGTTTGTTTTATAGTTGGTGAAGATGTGTTTTGCCTTCTTTTGGCTGAGGTAAATTCCCATACTTGTGAATTGATAGGTGCAACAGAAGGTTCTCCAGATTCTGTCAACCCTTCTGTTGTTGTTGATGAAGAAGAAGAAGGGCTGCCTTCACCTCCACTGGATGAAGGAGCGTTCTTTGGGACTCAGCCTACCTCATTAGAGCTCTCTCAGGTAGAGAATTTTCTTTCTTATTTGAGAAAAGAATCCTCTAGTTCTTATTGTCGGACACTGATTGGGATCTGCTTTTTCCTTTTTGAACTTGTTATCTGGACCTATGAAAAGTTCTTTGATGGCATGGATGATGATGGAAGTGAGTCAATTTTTCGACCTCTTCTGCTTCCAATATATTATTTTTTCTGGTAGATTGTATCTTTCTGAATTCCTGCCTTTAACTTTGGTTGGGGAATGTTTGGGCAGATCCTCGGAACAATGGGCAATTCGACCAGAATCGGGAGGATGGGGGAAAAACAACACTGGAGAGCCGAAATATCTCCAAGAGGAAACCACCGCTTCCGAATGAGTCAAATATGCTCACCAAGGACAAGAAGGGTCTGCCAGTGAGGAAACCCGAAGCTTGTATCAGACAAGCAAAGCCCTCCAACACTGAGTCCGGGCCAGGGAGACCTCTAAAGCAAAGCTCAGTGCCCAAATACAATAATGATACCAAATTTCAACAAAAAATGGATATCAATGGAATACAGAAGAGGCCAGTGTCTGGTCAACAAGATGTAAGTGTCACAAGTTGTTTTTCTGTAATTTTATGTTCAAGCACTGTTCTCCTTATCACTGAGGTTTATTGATTTATTTGAATACTGATCATCTTAGTTAATCTTAAATAGAAATCAAAGTCATCTGATGAGATTTCAGTCCAAGCAAAACTTGAAGCAGCTAAAAGGAAACTTCAAGAGGGATACCAACAAGCTGAGAATGGTTAGTTCATCCCCAAACTTGGTTGCATGACTTCTATGTTAGTTTTAAGTAGGAAGTCTGAAACTAGTCTGATCGGCCACATCGGCTACTGTTCTTCTTGTGTGTACAGCTAAGAAACAACGGACAATACAGGTCATGGAATTGCATGACCTCCCAAAGCAAGGGCTTGGTCATAGACATCCTCCTCATGCTAAACTTGGCAACCACAATTGGAATTGGGCAAATGGACGACGACACTGATGTAGTGATTTTACACCAAAGTTCATGGAACTGGATGTAATTACCTTGTTTCTTCCATTGCAGAAGCTGATGATGGGAGAAACATCAAAATGCTTCCTGGCATTCCATCTCTTAACCCCCATTTAGTAGTATAGGAATTCAGAGTTAGATACCCACCAATTTTGCTGGTGCGATGAGACGATGGTTGGGGAAGCACTGAAAGTTGGGTTAAGGTCTCTTGAAACTCTTATCTGAGCATTCAAACGTAATGATTTACAACAATTCAAGTACATTACATAAGGGGTAAATAATGAGATAGCATAATAGGCTTCAATATAGAGAAGCTTTAGTTGAACATGTTCATGATATGTAGTTAGTTAGCCGTCAACAATCTTGTTTGTTCATCCCTCAAACTCTTTCATGACATAATCAGATATGGCATTTATATTGCACTTTGTGAAGTGCATTCCAATAGAATCATTTTACTGTATCATCTGTTGAATTTGTTCTATAGAATAAATTGAAGTACTTTTGATATTGGTTGAAGGTTTCCTTGATTCTTGAAGTTTATTAGTTCTTTTTTAATCTAACTAGCCTTCCTAATCAGGCAAGATTGCAAAATTGTAATCATTATTTTGATTGGTATATCATGAATTGATGTTTTAGTTGACATAAAAGACGCAAGTTCCCGAAATGTTGTGATTATTAATCAATGCAAGAAATAGAGAAGCTGAGAGGTGGGGGCGGGGGGTTAGGTGAGTGGATAATGTCCACTATAACTTCTTTAATAAAAAGGGATTTTATTTGCTGTATGACACAGATGTATTGGGTAAATCTTTGACGTGTACTCCTGTTTGGATTATCCGAATATGATGTTAATTGTACTTGGATTTCATATAATATTGCAAGGGAAGATAGATGAATGAAGTGGCAAAGACGTTCATGATTATCTTTGAGGCAGGGAAGCCGAGTAAGGAAAACATGAGAAACAGCTGCAATGGAATAGAGAAAGGGAAACCATAAGAAAAGACCTGATTTTGTTTGCCAAACTATAGGGTTGCCAAAATACCAACTGCTTTTCTTAGGAACAGTAACACCATGGATCCTCTGGAGAACCGTTAATGGTCTTATAAAGCATTGGCCAGCTCGATCGGTGGGGCTCATGATGGTTGAACCTTACATTGCAGAATTATATATGCCGATTTGAATTGGAATCGGCCATGATCGACTTGGCAGAATCTGGTGTTGGTGTATGATATCTTGTATACTATCGCAGTTTAACCTAGAGAGTATTGGTGCAAACCCCCCTGACAGAACGGTGGTCTCGCTTGTTGGTAGCGAGTTGTGGGGGTTGCAAGAGGGGCAGGAGGCCCCTGCATAGCGGGGGTATAGGGGGACTTAGCAGTTTTGTACTTTTCGATATTAGAGTTTTTCGCTATATATTTGTAGTGAGGTTTACTTTTTCTATAAGTAATTTTGAGAGATGTGAAGATGAGCATTGTAATCTTATTCTTCATTGATATTGAAACAAATTCTCAGCTCACCAAGGACGTAGGCAATCTTGTCAAACCTCGTAAACATATGTGCATTGTTTATTTTTGTTTTTTCTATCACCTTCTGAATCGCTTTTAGGGTTGTGTTTCTACATCTGACCAATTTTGATTATATTCTAACCTATTTTGACCAATTCCGATGATTTAGATTGGAAATGGCACTAATCGATTCAATCCCTAGTTCTGATTTTCATAACCTTGGTTGAACCATTCAAATTTCAAACCATATCTGATGGGTTTTTAAAGGTCTTGTTTTCTCTATAGTGGTCAATCAATTTGAGCCGTGTGAGGGTAAGGATGTGAATTTGAAACCAAAACCGTTTATCGAAATCAAACCAAGCCGTTTACACCTAAACCACAAAATCGTTTAGTAAATGGTTTGGTTATGGTTTCAAGTTTCAGGCCGATTAGCTAAACATGTTGAAACCGAACCGAGCCGTTTAACTCGTTGGTTTCAAACCTAATTGACACTGTGAAAATCGAACTGTTTAAACTGTCAAAATCGATCCGATTAACTTGTTTAAAGATTAAATAAAGTGGTTGCAAAATATCATTAGTATCTCATTTGACTCAAAGATCGAGTGCTGCAAGCTTGCAAATAATTTTAGAGGTAGCTTGCTCATTTTTTGGAATGCCGATTAAATTAATCCAATGCACTAAGTATAATATATACTGATAAAAATGTAATTTTTGCTTATACCATGGCATATTAAATATATATTTTTTAATGTTATAATACATTATTTGGGGAGGGGGAGAAGAAGAAAATCTCTGTTATAAGCGTTACTTACTGACTTGCTAGATGTGCTTGAAACTATTTTTTATCAAAATATTTTCTTTTGCTTAGTTGTTTGGTTGTTTTAACAAAACATAATGAGTTGCATTTCATATTCTCAAGATTGAATCGTTCATCACCAAAAACAAATTTTACTAAACATGCGAAAAAATTAGCAAACCGATTGCTAACCATTTAGAAACCGTATGGAATAAATCTAAACTTAAACCGAAACTGTTTAAAGCCGTGAAATCAAAACTGTTTAAAAACAGTGGAAATAAAAAACCATTTACTAAATGATTGCGATTTCAGAAAGTGCAACCGTTTAGTAAATGATAGGATTTTGATTTTAACCAAAATATATATAAACCGAATCAAACCGTACCACAGAGCTCCCTTACGCTCATTGTCAAGTGGGTCCCACTAGCATCTACAAGACTAAAACACAACGCCATGAATGAGCTCACTATTGTTTTTAAAAATTACTTTGCTATTATTTTTAATTTTTTATTTTTAAAATTGTATTTTTCCATGTGATGAATATAACAAGGTAAGGTGCGGTGCTTCCATAAAATAAGCCAACTAATAGAGGAAGTTGGTGGGAAAGGAATACTGAGCAGACAAGCTTTGCTTATTATTATTTTATTTTATTTTTTTTGGGTAAACGCAGACAAAGCTTTGGTTACGTGGTCCACACATTTGAACAGGTACACTAACGATGTGAATTTGTAATTGAAACTGTTTACCGAAATCAAATTGATCCATTTACATTGAAATCGCAAAATCCTTTAGTAAATGGTGCAGTTATGATTTCAAGTTTCAAGCTGATTAGCTAAACAGGTCGAGTCAGTTTTAACCGCGTAACCCATTGGTTTCAAACCGAATTGAAACTGTTTAAACTGAATCGTTTAAACCGTTTAAACTGATCCGATTAATCCGTATAACAATTAAATAAAAAAGGGGCAGTAATCCGTATAACAATTAACAATTAAATTAAGTGTCCATCTTGCTTTTGTATGATTTATTGCAATTCAATTCAAGTTTAGGCTTTAGATCATAAACTTGTAATCCATATATGTGTTTTGGCTGAACGACCTGTCATTTTAATATTTTATGCTGTAGAAGGCTGGATTTGGATGTTGTATGATATTAGTACTAAATGTTTGAGAATGACCATACAAAGAAATATCTCTAAATTATCAAATTAAGACATACCATCATTAATATAGAATCTCTTATTTGTGATTGCCAATTATTTTTTGATAAGCTTTTGATCTTCAGTTTAGAGATGATTGCAAGTTATAACAAACCGATTGTGAATTGTTTTATAAACCGTATGGAATAAACTGAAACTGAAACCATTTAAAACCATAAAACTGACACCGTTTAGAAACTGTGAAAACCGAAACCGTTAACTAAATGCTCACGATTTCAGAAAGTGGAACCGTTTAGTAAATGATGCAGTTATGGTTTTAATCAAATAAATGTGAATCGAATCGATTCTCACCGTTTAAATTGAAACCAAACCAATTAATACCCTTAAGGTACACTGTGTGTTTAAAATTACATTCTCAATATCATTTTCACATGGCATGGCATGACTTGAACCATTTGAACTTCCTTCAAATCAAATGGTCAAAATTGATGAACAATTGACCATCCCAAGTCTACTGTGACAAAAACTAAGAAGAGATTTCTAAATTAAGATTTCAGGACCAATTCAATAAATAAATAAATAAATGATTACTGTATTCTCCCAAGGTCTTCTTCAGGTAAGATAGAGATTGATATCAGTCTTGTTCGATCCCAAAACCGATATAAATGAAAAATAATTAAGTAAAAAAAAAAACAAAAAAGGTCTTCATCAAGTAAGAAAGAGATCGATATCAGCCTTGTTCGATCCCGAAACCGATATAAATGAAAATTAATAAAGTAAAAAAAAAAAATATATATATATATATATATATATGAAAAAATATATATATATGTATATATATTTAAATCGATACAAATCGATATCGGTCTTGTCCGATCCCAAGACCGATACTGATTTTTCTTAAACCATGAGTGGGACCCATTGAAGGGTAGATTCTTTGTTAGTGACCAATTATAAGGGACATACTGTTATACCGTATGAGCCCCACAATTGTGACCTTACTGTTAAGAAATTTTTAAGCGACAAAATATTCCATAGGAAGTTAAGGGGTGCTGGTACGCGGCGGGAACGAGGGACGTTGCTTCCAAGGGCACCCCTGGTTATTACCATTTTATTGTTGACTACTATCAATGTGGGTCTCATATCACTGAAAATTGTCTTCATTCTCCATCCGGCCCTTCTAAGGGAAAGAGAAGCTTGAAAGACACTGTGAGCCCCTACTCCCGTAACAACCAGAAAGGGATACCGTCCTAATGGAAATTCCGTCCTTATTTATGATCATATGTTTCTGGTGGGCTTCAATAAAGAAGTCATTTTGCATTTCATGGGGGTAAGGGATGGGACAATTATTTCCCTGCATGTGTTTGGCATATGGTCCACACTCTTTCACATAAATCATTTTTCTCAATTAAGAATTAAATAATTAAAATAAAAAAAGACAGAAGGATGGAAGGTTGAAGAAGTAAAGGAGAAGGTTTGGTAAGTTGGTAACGAAGTAGTTACAATGCTAAGCCTGAAATGAATAAGGTGGAATAAGAAATTGAAAATGGGTGACCTTTCTTTCTTCTTTCCCTTCATATTTGTATTATTAAAGATTTAATTATTTTCTCCTTTAAAAAGATAAATTAGGTAGTTACTTAAATAATAGAGTTTCTTCATGTGATTATCAATTTATGATGTTAATTTTGTAATCTGTAGAGATCAAGATTCGTCGTTATATATCAAAATTGAAATTGACTATGACTTTCTTGTATAATTTGAATTTGATTGTTAGGTTTATTTATTGTGATATCCATGAAATCTTGCTTCTTTCTCCTCTACTTATTCTATAGTTTTTGCACAAAAGACGCAATCAGGTGACTTCAAATAGATTGGTGGTATGTCTTTAGATGAGTTAAGTTGACTTTTGCAGTTTAATCAAAAAACTAATTGATGGGATAAGGTCTGAGACCTTTTTATCGAAAAAAAAAGGACAAAGATCTGAGACCCATACGACTTGGTATGTGGTGATTGATGAAGATTTTCTATACGGTGGGTCCACTCTTAGGATTTGGATCGAGGTCTATCTTGCACAAAGTTTTTTTTTTTTTATTTGTTTAAGTGAATAGAAAAAGTGGGTTAGAGAGGCTCGGTGAAATAGATATGTCTATGAAGATGCAGACTACCTGCACCTGAACAGAAAGATCCTATGAAGCTTTACTGTCCTTTGGGATTGGC